>NC_087151.1:13832500-13837500 GCF_035594125.1 Scylla paramamosain
CACATCTCGCCAAACACACCTGGAAGCAGCCGGTAACGACGCCCTGTTTGTCTCCTTCCTCCTGTCGCGTCTGGAAGTTCTCCGTGGCCTCGTCATCCACAATATAGGCGAAGTTGAAGGGCATTCCTTTCATCTGGACGCCGGCAGGATGCAGGAGGGTGGATATGAGGTATTAGGGGATGAGAAAAGAATTAATATTGTTAAGCTTCTGGCTACTTTTTTATGACATGTTTAGATATCCAATATACGCTAAATTAAGTCATTTGTAACACCTTTCTCTTTCTGTTTCTTCACACACAAATACGTTACATCAATCAATCAGGCTGGGTATAAAACACAACAGGGTTACATAATGTCGGGCTTGTTTCTTTTTTTATGTAAGAGAGGTTATGACCAAGGGCAATTAAAATTGAAACAGAGCCTACAGCATCTAACTCAAGATCAGTAATAATCCTCGGACATCACATTACACTAGACAAGGGACTGAGGGGAGCAGTACCGGCGCTTCCCCCGTGGTAGGCAGGACCACGGTGGGGTTAAGGCTGGACCCGGAGGTCAGTAAGGTGTCGGCGTACTCCAGCAAGTCGGCAGGCACGAAGGCCTCCTGCTGGCCGTCATCCATGGGCAACATCACTCCGGGCACGGCCTTTGGGACCAGCTGGCCCTCATCCGTGGCGGTCATCACCTGCACGAGACAGTCTCAGTAGTGGCGAGGTGGTTGGTAAAGGGCAAGACTATCAAATAGAAACTTGCGCTATCAAGAAAACTCTAATTTCTTATAAGCCTGAGTGATGAAAACGTAAAACTGTGTGTGTGTGTGTGTGTGTGCATTAATTTCTTTTACCTAAGGATTAACACTTTTGTATGCTGTTAAGATATTTCACCAGTTCTTTTTTTTTTTTTTCATGCATTTCTTACAACATGTTAGAGTTTCCCCAATAGCACATGTCAAGAAATCACTCATGCATTTATTCTATCAGACAGACAACCTCACCTTCATCATCTTCTTGGGTTTGTTCAGGAGTTTCTTGAGGCTGCTGGAGGATTTTTTTAGGTGTGGGTGTGGGTGAATCAACTGCTGGTGGGAGTAGTCGAGGGGCTTCCCAGGGAAAGTAGTGGGTGAGTCCGCCACGCCGTCTGAGTGAGGCACAGAGGCGTAGGAGTCCAGTGCCCCCAGCGCGTCGTCGTGGCCATACCCAGGCTGATACTCAGGGTAGAACTTAGCAACCACGATGGGCCGCAGGAGGATGGGTGTGCTGCTCCCCTGCGGCTGCGTCTTCCTCACCTCAGCTGGAAAAAACAAAAAAAGAGCCACGTAAAATGGTAGGGAAGTAAATATTCTCCTCAACCAGCCGCCACCTGCCTGACTGACGGAATATGGTTAATTATGCACATGGCTATGTCCTTGTTTCGTTGGTTCGCTGTGTCATGAATTGTGTAGTTAGTTAAATAGGATTTTATTTATTTATCTTTTTTTTTTTTTTTACCTTGCCGGGCAGGGATCGAGAGCTCAAGTTGGGGGCGAAGCTGGTCATCCACGGTGGCTTCGTACACCGCCTGCCGCTTGGTGAGGGCCTCGTGGTGGCGGGCTGGCGGCGGAAGCAGGTAGAGGGCGAACGGCAATTCGTCGGAGTAAAGCGAGTCTGAGAGAGCATGGGACAGTTTGCAACAGTTAGTGTAGGCGACAAGGAGTGACAGGTGGGGTGGCAGGAGCATCAGGGTGAAGAGAGACGCCACACGCACAGTGGGCGGGGAAAGGAGACAGGTGCGAGGTACACAGGCACAAGGTACTCCGGTTCTTAAGTGGAGCAATAATAATCTCACAAGACCAGAGGGCTATAGTAATAAAATTTAATGAAGCTAGTCACTTGAAAAATAGTATTGTAAAGCTTTCCTGCGCACTGGAAGACAGAAGCAGAGAAGGTGAGAAGGTTCATTGCGAGAAGCTGATTTAAAATGAGAACTGTGTAGTGAATATGTTCCAAGAAAGTAATCATGAAACCCACTCATGATGACTCATTTGGGACGGGAGGAGAGGAGCAGCGGGAGAGGCAAGATGAGAGGGCCAGTTAGCAGCGAGGCAGGAGACGGGCGATGGTCGGGAAAGCAGGCAGACGTTTCCCATAACGAGGAGTGACGGGCCATAAAAAATGCTCAGCAGAGCTCATTAAAGCGCGGCAGAGGCGCCTCCCCAGGGACGACTTAATGCTTACGAGATTACTGGTGTCTGTTGCCATTTTCCCATCATGTTCAATCCTCGCGGTTAATATTTTGTTGACTAACTAAAATGTTTCCTATTTGCTGTATTTTTCTGATCCTATAGCGTAATTTATTTATTATTTATTTATTTATTTTTTTTACACTCTCTTCCATCTTTTACATCTATCTTCTGCTTCTCTACTTCTCTTCTTCTTTTTCTTTTATCTCTATTTTTTATTGGCCCAGTTTCCCGCAATTTGTCTTCCGTCAGAAACTGGTTTATAATACACACTTTCCTTCCCCATTCAGCCACGACTTAATTGCCTTCCGCGTGAACCATCTTGTGAAATATAATTGAAAGGAATGTGCGCAAGACGGAGGAGCAAGTGAAGAAAACGTGGGAGTCTTGTGGCGAGGCAGCGGCTCCTCGACTGTGCTGCGTGGGTGATGCTGGAGGGCGGTGCAGGTGTGGAATGATGGTGGCAGTGATAGTGGTGATGGGTGTGGTCAGGACGAACAGAGTGAAAATGGGGAACTGGGAGGAGTAATGTGTGGAGGCAAGGGGACACGTGAGGCTCGCAGTGATGGGGAGACGATTGAAGATGTGGAAAGTAATGAGTGTTGAGAAGGCGTGGAGGAGTGCGTGGTGATGGTGCAGTGGTGGTGAGGGGACGGATTATGGTGGCAGTGAGAGGGTGGGGAAGGGAGGAACGGGGAGTGGGGATGTTGTAAAGGAAAGATTGAACGGTGGTGGTGTTGATGATACTGTGCATTGTGGGATGACTATGGCGGTGAGTGCTACAGTAATGGAAAGATGATACAACGAACGTGCACTCTCTCTCTCTCTCTCTCTCTCTCTCTCTCTCTCTCTCTCTCTCTCTCTCTCTCTCTCTCTCTAAACACACACACACACACACACACACACACACACACACACGGCATGCGTTGCCTCATCACTATTACATTCAGTACGGAGGGGGGAGCGCCTCGGGGTAAGAAGGAAAGGGAAGAAGAATGGAGGAAGAAAGGTAAGGAAGGGAGGAAGGGATGGGAGTAAAGAGAAACAGCGAAGGGAGGGGAGGAGAGAGAAGCGATGATTGGGGTGAGGAGGAAAGGAGGAAAAGAAAGGAAAGGGCGGAGGGGTGGGGGAGAAGAGGAAAGAGGAAAAATATAGGCAGGGAGAGGAGGGGTGGAAGGATGGACAGGAAAGGGGAAAGGGAAAGGAGGAAAAGCTTTGCAGTGAAAGGGAATAAAGGAAATCTGACCGGTAAGAAATTGTCTCTCTAATAACGCGGAATGTGACTTGTGAAAGTATACAGCACGCAGGCTACTGGTGATGGACGTGCTGGGGGAGGCTCGCACCAGACACTAGGGCGTAAGTGACGACAACAGCAACAGCAACAATAACAACAACAACAAAAACTATAGTATTAAATGTTACTATGGGGCAATCACTGGCAGATAGACAATAAATAACAAACTCATCACACACACACACACACACACACACACATACAGATAAATAGATAGATAATTTACTGTCCACAAACATGTACATTAAATACATTAATGAAATCACAATGAGGTCCAAACTTGAATACAGTAACAAATTAAAACATAGACACCATAAAACAGAGAAAAGTGGGCGAAATAAAACCCGATAAAATTAGCTAAGACTAGCGAAAGAGGACACACACACACACACACACACACACACACACACACGCACACACACACACACACACACACACACACACACACACACACACACACACACATACCGTCAGTCTTGACCATCCCAGGGCAGCACAACAACCCAGCCAGCAGCAGGGCCGTCGCCGCCAGCCGCCTCCACGCTGCCTCCATCTGCGGGAAAACACACTCTTTACACTAACTAACAAACCGTAAAACTGCTGCCTGATTCGCCGGGCAAGCATCGAGATAACATCATGCACATGTACTGACTGGTTTTTTTTTTTCCCTAATGGTGTACGGCACGCTTGCACAGTCACAGAAGAAAGAAGAAGAAGAAGAAGAAGAAGAAGAAGAAGAAGAAGAAGAAATACTGATTTGTCATAAGATCACTAGCGTCGAGCTTTACGTAGCGAGGAGCACACCGTGTCTTCTCCAATTATAGTGTGTTATAAACCAAGGTGACGATCAATACAGGCTGAGGAGAGTGAGAAAACCAAAGGTACCTCCGTAATCATGATATATGACCAAGCAGGTAACGGACCTTAACACTGTACACACGCGAGAAAGAAAAAGGTATTGCATGATGATCACAGCCATATGTTCTTCCCTTCAGAACTAAGCTGACATTTCGTCATGCCTACGTAAGTAACAGACTACCGGCCACTCTTGGTGTGGTGATATTGAGGACTTGATGAAAATACTTTCGTTTCGTCTCACTTGGCGGAGAGACACACGACATTCAAAGTTACTAACGTTAAGTCAGTTGTTTGCTTAATGCAAATTGCGAAAAAATAGTTTGGCAAGACCATCTCATTTGATGGCCAATGAAGGAGGTCCTTAAATGACCAGATTACACGTTTTTGGTTTAGTCAGTCACGGACGAGCTGACGGACCTGGCACTGCGGCCAGCGAGGTGAGACAGGAAGATGAGGTGTGGTTGTCATCCGTTAAGCCAGACTGACGCCAGCGAGGAGCCACGCAACCATCACGGCCATCGCCTGGCCTGCTTCTCGCCTTCGTCTTCTCTTGTCCTCTGATAAAGGCTTCAGCACATTCACTACTTCTGTTGAGTGTCAGTGTGTGTGTTAGACCAGTCTTCCCTCACG
>NC_087151.1:13845000-13847500 GCF_035594125.1 Scylla paramamosain
ATTTTGTGGAGTGTTGTGGTTGTAATCATGGCCGCTAGACGGGTTGAGATGTTCCTTCTGTCGAGAAGTGTGCATGATCTGTACACACTAACCAAGGAGGAATTATGTTCAGTGGCTGAGAGGTTTCAAGTGGAGTTGAAATCCAAGAAAAAGGAGGAAATGCAGGCGGAGTTAAAAAATGCTCTTGTGGAGAGGAGCTGGTTTGAAAATGATGGTGGTGAAAGTGAGGATAATGATGAGGAGAGTGTAGGGGAAGGTGCTGGGGTCAGTGAGATAAACCTGGGTGCTTTTGGTGGAACAGATGGCCTTTCTAGTAGTGAAAAATTTGAGTTAATGAAACTTCAAATACAGATGCAGAAGGAACAGAAACAGCAAGAGATGGAGTTAAAGAGGGAGCAAATACAGATGCAAAAGGAGATTGAGATAGAAAAAATTAGAGCAGAAAGTAAAAATAAAGTGAACGGGACCAGGGTAGGAAATGGTGCTCAAGGCAACGGGGATTTAGAGAGAAGGGCCATCAGTATGCCTAACTTTGTGGAAGGGGAGGAAGAAAACTTCTTTTTTCAATTTGAAAAAGCTGCAAAGATGATGGGATGGGATGAAAATGATTGGGCAATAATAGTCCAGTCTAAATTTGAGGGAAGGGCCCGAGCGGTATATGTGAATTTGAGTGAGCAAGAGGCGCGTGATTATGAAGTGGTAAAGGAAGCGGTGTTGGGATCAACCCTTCTATGTCCGGATGTGTACCGGGAAAGGTTCCGCAGGACGACAAAACGCCCAGGTGATACTTATCTCGGGATGGCTCGAGAGGTTATCCTTAAACTGGACCGGTGGCTGAAGGCCGAGGAAGCCACTACGCTTGAAGAGGTAAAAGGAGTTATACAGATGGAACAATTTATGAGCCAAATGCCCCTTAGTGTAAGATGTGAGCTCGCATCACACGACGTGAAAGACGTGATGGAAGCCGGACGCAGAGCTGACAAGTACTGTGCGGTCCGTGGGATGAACGGAGATGAACACCATGAAGGGAGAAAGCCATTCTCCAGCAGAAATGATGGTCATCAGAGATATAAGAATGACAGTCAGATGAGCTCGACATCAGTCCACAGATCAAACCAGCCCCGCCCTAACAACTATAGTTTTCCCCACACTTACACCATGCCCCCGCCAGCCGACCACAACATGAGGTCTGCGCCCTATGGGAGTAGGCCCAGGAGCACTACCTATTACCAGAAGGGTAGTGGGGATGAAGGTGCAGTTAAGTGCCTTGGATGTGGAAGTAGAGGGCATAGGAAGTTCCAGTGTCCGAAGGGACGGCCGAAGCCAGTGGGAGCAGTTGCCGCCCAAAGAGACCTGATAAAGTATGTGGAGAATATGAATGCAGAGATACAAGAGGAGCCGCCGAAAGATGAGGGCTTTGAGCACTTCACTAGTAAGGGCACAGTGAAAGTGGAGGGAAGCCCAGAGAAGGTGATCAGAATCCTTCGGGATACGGGAGCTAACCAGAGTCTGATCTTAAGTAGTGTACTCCCATGGAATGAGGAGACCAGCACTGGCAGAGAGGTCTCATGCAAGGGTGCAGGAGGCAAGTTCAGTATTCCCCTGCACAAGGTTTGGCTGGACTGTGGATACGTCACTGGAGAGGTGACGTTGGGAGTAGAGGAGCCTCATACTGTGGTGAAATATGTATCTGATTTCAAGGACAGGTTGATGAGAGCTAGGGAAATTGCTCGGGAAAATCTGAAAAATAGTCAGAGTGAAATGAAAGGCTGGTATGACAAGAAGGCGAGGGCCAGATCTTTCCAGCCTGGGGACAAGGTCTTGGTTCTTTTCCCATTGCAGGGTGATCCTTTCAAAGCCAGGTTCAGCGGGCCTTGGGAGATTGAGAGAAAAATGAGTGATGTAAATTACATTGTAAAAACTCCAGGGAGGAAGAAAAAGAACCAGTTGTGTCATGTAAACATGCTGAAGCCATTTCACGAAAGGGACAGAGAAAATGGAGATGATGTAGCAGAAGGAGTAAGAGCTGTGAGTGTTGTAAATGTAACCACTGAGGCGGAGGAGAAGTGGTCTGAAGTGAAATTGAGCAGGTGTGAAGGGATGGTGCTAGAGAACTCAGCTGTGTTAGGGAATTTAAATGATAAACTGTGGCACATGGAGCTGGAGAAGAGGGAGAGGATTAGGGAGATAATTGAAAGGTTCAGTTCTTTGTTCCCTGATGCACCTAGAAAAACTAATGTGGTGGTGCACGATGTGGATGTTGGGGAGGCTGAACCCATCAAACAGCATCCCTACAGAGTTAACCCGCAGAAAAGAGAGATCATGAGAAAAGAAGTAGAGTATATGCTGGAACACGACTTGATTGAGCCCAGTGAGAGCCCATGGAGCTCGCCATGTGTACTGGTGCCCAAGCCTGGTCAAGAGAGTTTCCGTTTCTGTACGGACTATAGGAAGGTTAACATGGTGACAAAACCTGATGCTTACCCTATCCCTAGAGTTG
>NC_087151.1:13855000-13897500 GCF_035594125.1 Scylla paramamosain
AAGTAAGCCTAAATAACAAGACCATAACTAAAGGGATAATAATATATAATGCTAATGCACAAAACTATATCACTAACAGTCACGGCGAGATAATTAAGGGAAGTGATTAAACCAATATTATTCAGAAGCTAAAGCAAACAACAAAAGAATATGATACTTCTGTCTGGGATGAAAATGTTTAGTAAATATGGATATAACCTGAGACAGTTATTCGATATATATATATATATATATATATATATATATATATATATATATATATATATATATATATATATATATATATATATATATATATATATATATATATATATATATATATATATATATTACGTGTATATCGACTCGGTTCTGATCGATGGACCGAAAACATAGAAGCAAATAAGTGTTAAACAGGCTGAGATGATCCCAAAGAGCGGCGCTGTAAACAATACTGAGAAGCACATACTGCTAGTCCTGGTCCACAGGCTGTACAACCTCGACTTATGACGCCACACCAGGATTACGTCTGCATTAATTCCAGTATAGAAGAAAAAGTAAGGGCACGATTTTTAAACATTTAATAATATACAGATATTTATTTTTTTCTTGTGAATCTTCATGAGAACGAAAGAATTAGACAGAACATGTTGTCTATGACGGACATTCCACAGCAGAGCAGCAAGCTCGGAGTGTGTCCGTGCCCATGGACGCTGAACATCATGGGTGTGATTTATACACAAGCTTTCATAAATGAAAAAAAGAAAAAAAAGAGTGGGTTGTATTTCAGTCCTCCGAAGAGTAACTATGCTTTCATAAATGAAAAAAAGCAGGAGTGGGTTGTATTTCAATTCTCCAATAAGTATATATATATATATATATATATATATATATATATATATATATATATATATATATATATATATATATATATATATATATATATATATATTTAATACAGTACGCAGCAGCAGGAACAGCAGCAGCAACTCAGCTGTTAGGAGGAGGCTCGGCAGTAATTTCACACCAAGAATAATTCCTGTATTTTAGGTTCATTTTTTTTCTTTTTTTCAGTTATCGGAAATCACAGTGTGATGGTTTATACTGTTGGGGTTCCGTATTTGTGCAGACCACAAATAATTATAGTTATCAATTATGCCTCCCCTTATCATACTGGCCCGGCGTCCCGTCAGTCACCAGTCACAAAGGTCACCCGCCTGGAGGACTGAGGAGCCGCCGTGACCCACAAACCCCTCATGAATTATGTCAATCACAGGTTGTCGTGCTGCCCCATCCTCCTCCGGGGACCGGGTGCGCCGAACTGCAAGACGGAGGGAACGTAGGGGACGAGGGAGTAATGGGGAGGGGAGGGAGTGGTCGGCAGGGAGAGAGGAGAGGAGTGGGGTTCAGCGAATTAGAGAGCGGGAGGTGGCGAAGAGAAAGGAGTTTGGACAGTAGAGGGAAAGGAAGGAAGGGAAGATATGAATAGCATATAGTTTCCCTTGAATACCGTGCACAGCAATGTAAGCCAGGCCACCAAATAAATATCATGTTTTCTTCCTTTCCCCTTCCCCTCCGCCATGACCCCGCCTAGCCGCCGCTATGCGAGCCTCATCCATCAGCCAGTCTCACCACGGCATGGGAATTATCTCTCCATCCTGCCTTTGAAATTCACTTTACCTTCATCCGTTTTTCTGAGTGCCAAAAACAGAGTGACTGAAATAAAGGCGTGCGGGCAGATTGAAGGCTATATTTTTTTCCTTTTGAAACCTAGATTTTTATTGACCTGCTACTACCACTGCTACTGCTGGTGTTGCTGCTGCTGCTGCTGCTGCTGCTGCTGCTGCTGCTGCTGCTGCTGCTGCTACTACTACTACTACTACTACTACTACTACTACTACTACTACTACTACTACTACTACTATTATACTTCTACAACAACATTAAAAAAGCAACAACAACAACAACAATAACAACAACAACAACAAAAACTACTACTACTACTACTACTACTACTACTACTACTACTACTACTACTACTACTGCTGCTGCTGCTGCTGCTGCTGCTGCTGCTGCTGCTGCTGCTGCTGCTACTACTACTGGTAATACCTCTCTTACTATTCCTATTGTTTTGTTGTTGCTATGACAGTAATTCCTCGTCAGGCAGAGAGTAATATTACCGTTGCTGTCTTTTACTCACCCCACATCTGCAGCTCTCTGTGCGTGCAGGTCTAAGCTACAGTATGAACACACACCACATCATGGGCGTCAAGGAGAATCACACACTGGCAAACACAACGACAAGGAAGACTCATATCACCAGCACCTGACACACACGATCCCATCAAGACACACAGAAAGAAAAAAAGTACAAAAAATGCAAATTGTGGCTTGTATAACCCCCCCCTTTCTCTCTCTCTCTCTCTCTCTCTCTCTCTCTCTCTCTCTCTCTCTCTCTCTCTCTCTCTCTCTCTCTCTTTCTTTCCCGCAGCAACAATGACCGTCTCCCGCTCCTCATCCGTGGCCAGGCCGGACAGCAAAACACTTCCCACGCTAGACACAACGCCCTCGAGGGAAAACATTCGTACCGCCGATATGATGTCACCAGGTAATGGGAAGTGGCGGACACGGTGACGGCGGCGGCGACGGTAGTGCTGGTGGTGGTGGTATTGCAGTGTTGATGACCGGGATGTGGTGTGATGTGGTGTAAGTAGTAGTTATGATTATTATTATTTTGTCTGGTTTTGATGGTGGAAGTGGTGGTGGTGATGGTGGTGATCGTATAAGTGCAGGATGATGGCAGTAAATAAAATATGAAGATAATGATGATGGTGATGGAATCAATGATGGTGGTGGTGGTTATGGTAATGATAGTAGTATAAGGTACTGGATGATTGCAGTTGAGAAAATATGAAGATAATAATAATGATGATGGTGGTGGTGGAATTATGATAATGGAATTATCATAATGATAATCATCATAATTATGATAATGGTGATGAAATTGATGATGACAACGACGAAGGGAGGGGTGGTGGTGGTGGTGGTGGTGGTGATAGCCGAGGCAGTGGTGGTGGTTGTGGCGGGATTGATGATAGCAGCGGTGGTCAGAAGGGAGAGAAGAGGGCAAGGTTTATTCGCATTTCGCAAGATGGCGCCCCTGGAGTGGTTGGGTTCGCCGCTTAGCCGGTAGATATTGAGTCATTACCATCAGGGCCGCGGGGGGACGCCTGGCCTCCCGCGCAGCTGCCTTCCCAGCACCCTCAGGAGGCGTCGCGGCCTTGCTGAGCCCCGGGTGTCACTCTCACTACGTACTCTGGCGGCTCCTCAGCGCGGCGGCAGGAGTAACGTGCGGAATGGAAGTGCTTAAGTCTCCAGTTTTGGTTAATCCTTTTGGTTCTTCATTTTTGGGGATTGCCATCTCAGTGGGGCTTTTTCATATAAATTTTATTGCCCTTGGCCAGTGCCCCTCTTATATAAAATGAAAAAAAAGCGTATTGAATAAACAAGAAAACAAAGACCTAGACATATTTTATTATGATAATTGACACTAATTCAATGTATAGCGTCACAAACACCATAATGAACCAGGAACCGTTTGGCGTGATGAGGGCTTATAAGCGAGCAGGCTGCCATTACTGCAATATATGGTTCTTAAGGCAATATACGGTCTTGACAACAGGCAATAATTAAGTGCCTGGCGGATAGTGACCGCAGTGAGTGATGGTGACGTAGTGCGCAGGCCGGCCCGGTGCGCGTGTTGACGGTGGCCTGACAGTCTATCTGTTGGGCGAGACGCGCCGCGAAGGGGAAATAATGGGCGTGGGAAGCACTTTAGAGCATTAATTTTAACGCGAACATGTGTTAGACCATCGGCGGGATGGACCAAGGCTTTGACGACCTTCCCACCCACGGCGTGCACCCGCCTCGCTTCCGTCGCAGCCACATTCTGCATCAATTTTTTCACCACGAAAATAAGCAAGGCCTTTCCCATGCCAAATGACGCCTCCTGACCCATCACGGATAGATGAAAAAAACTAATCCATTTTACTGAAGTAGACCACAATAGTCCTAAAATGCTATCATCAAGTAATAAAATATACAGGGGTTGAGGAGGAAAGCGCCGCGAATGAGGGAGGGAGAGTGAAACGAGGCGGGAGGAGAGATGGGGAAGGGAGTTAGGGAGGGCAAGTGGGAGAGGGTGAGAGTGGCGGGAAAGAGGACGAACGAGTCATGAAATTTTCAGCGAGACCTACAGTAGTATGCAGCAAACGTGGCCATAACTCAACCGCCAGCGACGCGACAACAAACTGTCCGGTGGAAGGTGCCGCGGGAAACAGCGCCGCTGGAATAATGAAAGAGACGTTTCTAATATGTTCATCCTCCCCTTCCTCTGTCCCTGTCTCCCTACCACTCGCCCCCTACCACCCTAGCCAGCCTGCACCCCCCCGCGACATGCTGTTCTCACGATTTCCAGCATGACTAATAGAGGGACAAATTGGTCGGCAAGGCAGCGCGTGGGAGCGACAACGGGTATAGTGTTAGTCTGGCCGGGCGCGCCACCTCACGCCACCACCGCGGGGAGCACAAGTACGTGAGTAATGAATATATATGTGCAGTGTGTGACAAATGCCTTATTTATTTCTTATGTGTTTTAATAAGAGTTTTCAGCACTTCATTCTTCCTCGTGTTCTTTTCTTGACTTTAACTGCGTCACGATTATTGGCGTGTTGAGAGAGGAGGAAAAGGAGGAAGAAGAGACGAAGAGGGAAGAGGAGGAAGTGCATAAATAGACTAAGAAAAGAAGTAACAGGGGAAGTAAGATGTGGCGGGCGGGACTCAGTCAAGGAAGGAGGGACGTTAGTAAATTACACAATAATTGTCTTAAATGGATTACTATTGTGACTGGCCGATCCCACACGAGAGAGAGAGAGAGAGAGAGAGAGAGAGAGAGAGAGAGAGAGAGAGAGAGAGAGAGAGAGAGAGAGAGAGAGAGAGAGATCTTTTCCCCTTTCCTCCTGCAGCCATCACCCTACAGACCACCATCACTTAAGACGCAGCACAATCACCCTCACACTAACACCTCGGCGCCGCCCTCGTCTCGTTAGTCCGCGGGATGGTGATGGATGTCCGCGCCTCCTTGCCCGACTCGAGTAACCATCAAGCCACAATCAAGCCATCAATTCAATAAGCGTCCACACCACACCGACCCATCTTGCTCACCGGAGATTGATGTTAATTCTGCTCTCGTCCCACGCCGGTCTGGACTGCCTAGACGCCGCGGCACTAAACTGTGGGGCATCTGCATCCTAATAGGTTCCCACACACACACACACACACACACACACACACACACACCTGGCTGGTTCTCCGTGGCGACCCCCGACAGTTGGCGCCGCGTGTTGTCCGGAAAACAAAAGGAGCCATCAGTCCCGCCCTGGCGAGCACGGTACTTGAGGCGCATCGACCCCAACCGACGAGGAGGAAAATGAAGGGAAAAATGTGGTCCTAGCGAGCGAGTTGCCCCGTCCTGCTGGAGTCACGGGGTGTAGCGGCGCCACGTCACGGCGCCTCGGCACGCATGTCTGATGCTGCCCTCCCTCATTACGATGACGTTGTTTATTCATCTATTTATTTAGCTAGTTAGTTAGTCAGTTTAGTTGATCAGTTAGTAAGTTGAATGGTCAGTTACTTAGTGGATTAGTTCGTTAGTTAGTTAATTAGTTGGTTGGTTGATTGGTTGGTCAGTTAGTTGATTAGTTAAAGTCACTTACTTGTTCAGTTAGTTTGTTAGTTAATAGTCTGTTAGTTTACTAGTTATTTGGTTAGTTAGTTACTCAGTTTGTTAATTTCCTTGTTAACCTTATAACAAAATTACAAAAGTGCAAAGTAGATACACAAAATAGTGTATAAAGTTTGTCCAATTTATCTCTATTCTTTCTTAGCTACTTTCCCAGCTCCCACAAAAGCTCCAACACTAAATGGAAAGCATACTCCCAATAAAACATGTTGTCACACCTTTGCTAAGTCACTTGTATGAGTAACCACGTACGTCCTTCTGTACACCAAGACCCCCAAGACCTCCAACACTGGTACCTCCCTTCCATCCATCCTACCTCGTCCTTCCCCCGGCGCTAGCAAATCCTCTCTTGTCCCGTGAGAAACTGAAGACACAACTACATGATATTATGGTGAAAATATTGCGAGGAAATGGGGCTGTCGAAGTGGCATAGTGAGCAACTGAAGTGCGGGTAATTTATCCTTACTGAACTATCGTAAATGGAGGCTGTGAGGAGCGGCAGGAGATCTAGTAGCATTACCAGACAAACCTTTCATTTGACACGCATACATACAGACTGGTGGACGGACAGACATGTAAATCCCTTATTCTAGAAACGAAAAGAGAGAAAAGAAAAGAGTATTAGGAAAATTTATCTATAGACAGACATAGACAGACAGACAGACAGACAGACAGAGGCACAGACATACAGAGAGGCAGACAAATATAAATATCCACCTCCCCACACGTACATATATACATACATACATACATACATACATACATGCATACAGATGGACAGACAGACAGACAGACAGACATAAAAATCGTTTTGTCTCCCCCCACAAAGACACGAAAAGAGCGGAAAAAAGGTGATATATATATTAAGAAAAATCGTCTCTCTCTCTCTCTCTCTCTCTCTCTCTCTCTCTCTCTCTCTCTCTCTCTCTCTCTCTCTCTCTCTCTCTCTCTCTCTCTCCACATCCTCAAATCAAATCACGTGTGAATGAGATGATATTGGCAGAAAACACAACGAGCCATGAGAAAAATATAAACTTGAACTAAATATTCGAGATAAAAAAAACATCAACGCTGACAACGAACCAAGAAGAGCGTGATTGCGGTGCTAGCAGAAAATTTTACTAGTATAACGTGAGAATTCCCCCAAAAATTACTTGATAAAACTTGTATTAAATAAGAGGTAATTTTTAATGATAGTAATGAAGAGAGAGAGAGAGAGAGAGAGAGAGAGAGAGAGAGAGAGAGAGAGAGAGAGAGAGAGAGAGAGAGAGAGAGAGAGAGAGAGAGAGAGAGAGAGAGAGAGAGACTTAGTTACATAGAAAACAGGCCACAACTGACCTTGCGGTCCTCACGAGGTGATCTGACCTAGGATTAATAAGGTGATAGTAGAAGAAAAGGACTGCAATGCAGAAGGGTCTCTCCCCACCCTCCACTCCCTCCGGCATAAGCCGTACAGGAAAACAGGTCGGAAATAAATACCTTACGGGGTTAGAGAAGGAAAAACCCAAAGGATATTTTATACGAAAGAAAGAAAATAGATGAAATGAAGTGCCCCCATTTTCTGAAGGTAAGGAAGTTAATCACTAACAAACAAACGCTTATAGCCGCGGATTGGAAGCAAAATATTTGTCAAGACGATATTTAAAAGTCTCTACGGTGTTGCAGTTTATCACGTCCCGAGGAAACCCATTCCATAGATAAACTACACTATGGAAAATAAATTTTTTTTTATTCATGAGAGTTGAAGGATTTCCCAACAATTTTGCAACCGTTTCCTCGCGTGTAATTTGAAAAATCTATCGTGAAATACTTACTGCAGTCCATGTTATCAATGCCTTCTGTGATTTTAAACACCTATATTAAGTCGCCTCCTAGTTTTCCTTGTTTTAATGGAAAGAGATTTAATTCTTTATGACGCTCTTCGTAGGATTTGTTTCTTAGGCTCGGTATCATTTTTGTTACTCTACGCTGAAGAGAGAGAGAGAGAGAGAGAGAGAGAGAGAGAGAGAGAGAGAGAGAGAGAGAGAGAGAGAGAGAGAGAGAGAGAGAGAGAATCATGGAGACAGATGAGTGGTATTACAGAGCCCCACTGGTGATCGCTTCGCCGTGTAAGGAAGCCACTTTTGCCTCACATCGGAAGACTTATTGCTTCACGGTGCTGCCTTGCTCCATCTGGGGCTTAAGAGGCAGGGGACGGGAGGGGGAGGCCGGTATGGGTGACACCATGAAGAAGGGAGCCTTGAGGAGGAGAGTGGGGGGGACAATGGTTTCCGGAGGGTGAGCAGAAGCAGTCACGGACGATGAGCATAAAGATTCACCTATAATGAACTGAGAGGTGAGAAGCATGAACGGGTCAAAATGATGGTGCTGCCTCCGCCTTGCTACACATTCGGTGACTTCTACTAGGATTCGAGGACCATATTCTGAAGCACTTCTGCGTCGCACACCTACATTCGTGAGTTTCTAATTGAAGTGACAGATTTTTAAGGTTGTTTTTCATGTTTCTAGTGATAGGTTAATGAGAATTCTACATTATTAAAAGGAGAAATACTCTTGAGAACTCGCCTAATTGTCTGTAGCCTTTGAAAATATTCATTGTGAGAGAACGAAACGTTTCAGAATACGGGCCCAGATCTGTGGGCTTCCGTTGCTCTATATTATATAATTGCGACAGACGTGGTACAGTTATGGACAATAATCGGGAAACACGCCGCACTAGTTCCCATCGTGGTTAGTGTTCTCCCTTCAATCTCAAATTATCGAATCTTTTAATTGCTTGGTTTTGTAGGAAGATTATCAGTAGATTTTGAGAACATAATAACTAAAAAAAGCCGGTTACTTACATGAGGCAGCTCCTGAGCACTTAAACTTGTTATCTTTTTATCATTCCACTAATTCCCACTGTGTCTTCCTTCAATCTCAAATTATCTAATCTAAGAATCTACTAATTGCCGGGTTTTGTTGAAAGTTCCTCAGGAGATTTTAATAACATAATGACTCGAGAAAACAAGGAGACTGCATAAAGATGAGTTACACAAGGCAATTCCTGAGTAGTTAAAACTTACTAACTACTTATCGGCATCACCATCAGTAAATCCGTCCAATCTTCCCTTGAAACCAAATAACGTCTGTGCTCTTATCACATTCTTGCAAAGTCTGTTCCATTCATTTACAATCCTGTCTATGATCAAATTTTGCCTGTTCTGAGGTTTACTCGATTAACATAACACACCCATTTTTCACTAATCATTCTTCCTTCAATCTTAAGTCCTCGAATCTACCAAGAAACTATCAGCTATCAGGTTTTGTATCAAAGTTGTTTACATATTAGAGGATTTAAGGGGCCAAAAAAGTAAAGACGCAAAACTAATAAAAAGATATGACAACACCATTCTGTAGCGACCACAAAAAAAAAAAAAATCTTTAGCAAGAAATTACCTTCGAGGGACGATAACGTCTTATATTAAAACACTTTAGGAGCTGTAAATAAAACTTTGCATAATGTATATTTTTATGTTCGCTACAGAATGGTGTTGTCTTATATTTTTGTTTAATTTTGTTTCTTTACTTTTTGTCTCATGGCAACACTACAGACTGTGGAACCAGCACTTTTTATTTGTTCAGGCGCTTACTAACAGGGGGAGAGTTTTGCTTTCGGGAGCTTAGAAAAGACTGTGGAACTGTCTCTTAAGCTTAACACCAAAGTACAACGCAAGCAAAATAAAGCGGAAGTGAGTGAGGTGATTATTGTACCACTAACCACACCTGCGCCCTTTGCCATCACGGAGGAGGCAGGACAAGGCAGAGGAGCAAGACTGTATTACTGCACCGAGCGATAGGTACCGGGAAGTGTGACCACAAAGCGTGACTGGTCGGGGATGAGTACACAGATCCAGGTGGCGGGCAAAAATAGTTAATAAATGGTCATTACGTTTGTAGCCACAGGTGAATGACTCAGTAAAACACGGCAGCCACACCGCCTCGTAGCAGCCCATCCCCTCATTGCAGTCACCGGGACATGGATCCCTCACCGCCACGCCCACAACACAAACATTAACAACAATAACAACGACAAAAAGAAGAAGAAGAAGAAGAAGAAGAAGAAAATGATGATTATGATGAACAGCAATAACAACAACAACAACAACAACAACAACAACAACAACAACAACAGCAGCAGCAGCAACAACAACAAGAACAACAACAACAACAGAGCACAGAGGAGTCACGAAAAAGGTACAAGGGGGTGCTTAATATTCCTTACAAGAGGAAATTAAAGCTTTCGGAATTACAAATGTTTTAAAACGGCGTACATAAAGAATGGATCTGATAAAGAGACTAAGTGGCAAAAAGGTCATAGCAAGGGTGAAGTAGACGAGATCCTTCGGGTTAGCAATATGGTTAAAATAAAAAGTAACGGATTCAATCTAAATAAAGTCAGATTTAAAAGAAAAAAAAAAAGGAGACAAAAGGAAACTGGTTGTCAGATAAAGTGATAGATGGCTGGAATAGATTTAGTTATCATATTGTTCATGCCGAGTTACTATGGAATTTAAAAGAGGATTAGACTTTTCATAAATTTACATTTTTTAGAGAGACGTAGGTTAAGAGGGAACCTGATAGAAGTCTGTAAGTGGTATAAGGGTTATAACAAGGGGGATCTAAGCAAATTTCTTAGGATCAACAACCAGGATAGAACAAGCAATAACGGGAAAAGCTTGAAAAATTTAGGTTCAAGAAGGAGATAGGAAGAAATTGGTTCTCAAATAGAGTGGTAGATGAGTGGAACAGGCTCAGTAATCATGTTGTTAATGCTAAGACATTAGAGAGCTTTAATAGAAGATTAGACGGGTTTATGGATGGGGATGATGAGTGGAAATAGGTAGGTATATTTCATGCAGGGACTGCCACGTGTAAGCCTGGTGGCTTCTTGCAGCTTCCCTTATTTCTTATATTCTTATGTTATGTTCATGTAGGAGAGTCTCTGGCCAAGGTCTACAAAAAAAAAAAAAAAAAAAAAAAAAAAAAAGAAAAAAGAAAGAAAATGCCCACTAAGGTACCAGTTCCTAAAGAATAGAGTCAGGAGGGATTATCCAAAATTTGGTGTTTATGGAGACAAGGATGATAGGTGGAAATAAGCATGTAGCATGTTTACTGCGGGGACTGCCACGTGTAGGCCTACTGGCTTCTTGCAGCTTCCCTCGTTATTACGTTCTTATGTAACTATGACGTGATAACGCTTACTCAGGCAAAGGACATACACAAAATTACTATGATGTACTCTTAACTCCAATCAAGTCATCAGTTTCTTGGTTTGGATTTAGATCATATATAAAAACTAGCGGCAAAGGGAAAAACTAGCGACAAAGAGCAGTATCCATAACAGTCCTACTCTTCTTTATCTGCTCCGTTAAGTTGTGCAGGGTGCAACAAGTAATAGTGGAAGAAAATTGCTATTCGCGCCTCAAAGTGTGTCGAAGCGAAAAAAATGTGGTCGTGTTAGCGGAGTTTATATGAAGCACTGAAATCTATGATAATATCTAGAATAATATCTATAATAATATCCATAATACTAACCAGTTAACAGAAATCAATAAAACTTGAAAAAAATAAAGACGAAAGAAAGAAAGAAAAGACAAAGAAAGCAAAAATAAACAAAGAATAAAACACAAATAAAAAAAGAAACAAAGAAAGAGGCAAAAAAACAAACAAACGAAAAAAATGGAAGGATAAACAAGCAATAAATGGAAGAAAAATAAAAAAAAAAACAAAAGATAAAAAAAACAGGAGGAGACCCATGAACCACAATACCCATCCCTATCAACACAGGGCGAGAGGCTGCCTTACCTCAGTCACGGGCTGCGGTGGACGCCGGGAGCCTGCGAGAGGAGAGAGAAGCACTGAGTTTAGGTACTACAGAGAGAACATTGGATGCGGGAAGGAGTGCAGGGAGAGAGAACACATGGGAGGGAAGGAGACTCGTAGCATCGGCTGAATTAATATTGTTCTACTGTAATTAAACTTTGATATCTAGAGTACCGTTATAAATTGTTCGGATGGACACAGGGAAAGAGAGAACAAGAAATTTATTTAGTGATTTTTGCTTTAATAAAAAGGATAGCATGAAGCTTTTGAATAGCCATAGGAGTAGGTTTAAATATGCTGTAAATTTGTTTAAATAAAAAGGATTGTATGGACTAAAAATGTATGTATCATGTGTATTACTGTTCAGTTTTAAAGAAAATTTCTAAAAAATACACATCTTGATTTACATGATTCCCAAGATCCTAACACAGCTTACAGTATAAGGTCTCTTCCCTTCCTCCCTCAACCCTCTGGTGTTTTTCATCTAAGAGAGATTCATCACACATTACTCTGATTCTCTCATCTTATTTTCCTCATCATAAGCCGTCTGAATTTTATCACATATCAATTTCCAGAAACATGATGTCAATTCTCCCTCCGAAATACCTCGCCGTCAAACTTTTTTTTTCCCTAAAGAGACTTTCAACACGTTCTGATCGTTGTTTTCTTTCTGATCTTGCCCACTAGAATTCTACCTTTTCGTATAAATTTCTACATACATATCAATTTTCCCTCCTACGAGCCTTCCCTTGAAACCTTTCCCCACTCCCACTCCCCTTGCGCTGTTCTGATCCTTACAATTATCCAGAAGCTAAACTTTCTAAGTTTCAATCTCCTCAGCTTAATTAGTATTGTTATTATTATCTTATTATTGTCGTTATTACTATTTTCGCAATATTACCAATTTTCAAACCTTCCCCATCAAAGTTTCCTCCCCCCATAGATTCCTGATATTATTCCTTCGATCTGAGCATCGTTTCATATTCCAGACCAACGAAGGCCCGTATTCCGAAACGCTTTGCTCTCTCATCACGACTATTTTCTAAGGCCACAGAGATAATTAGCCTGTTTTTTAAACTGTTTCTCCTGTTAATAAAGTAGAAATATTGTTAATCCGTTACTAGAACTTTAAGGAACACTCTTAAAAACCCATGTAACTTCAACTAGTGGAGGTACGGCGAAGTATTTCAAAATATGCTCCTAAATTTCATCTCGTATCAACTCTCCACAACATTCTAACCAATCTCCTGGCTGACAAGCCTCGTCTAGCCTCGTCTACCAAATTAAACTCCGAACAAAGAAAGCCACAAAAATGCCCACTGACCCTTAACCTCTCAAATCCCCTCACCTAAGCATCCTCCGAGTATCACCTGACTACAAGGGGAAGTCTAGACAAAGACTCATGCGAGGCGTTGCGTGCAGCTGCCTCAGACGCTCGCTATTATGTCCGCTTAAGACCTGTGTTTAAGAGTCGGGAGAAGGGAAGAACGTAAAGTGCGACGGTGAAAGAAAAAGTGCAAGGGGTAGAAGGTAAGCTGGCAGGTGTCTTAAAGGGGCGTATTAGAGGAAAGCCGAGAGGTGCTAAGAAGGATGAATATTAAGTGAGGGTGGAAGGGAGGGAGGGAGGGAGGGAGGGACGATGGTGTTATGGGAAGAAGAGAAAGGCTATATATTGCAGGTGTTATGGAGACTGGTGAAGGATGAGAGATGTGCTAGGAAAGTTTAAAACTATCACAGTGGGAGATGGAGAGAGAAAAAATAAATAAATAAAAACATCGATTCCTACTACTTCCACTTTTCCTACTAGTACTACTACTACTACTACTACTACTACTGCTGCTACTACTACTACTTTTACACACACACACACACACACACACACACACACACACACGCGCGCAGCAGCTGGCCAGACACTACCGTTCTCCCACGCAGACTAAGAAGTTGCCAGTGTCAGAGAGCAAGGGTCAGTGTAAGCCACGTATCCCAAGCGCTGTGATAATTATTATGCCATGGTCCGGCCAAGAGGCAGATGAGGACCACGTTCCTTGGCCAGGCAGCGCACCCCGACCCCTGTGTTGGCATGTGTAGTGTAATACGAGTATCTGCTGCTCCTGTGGTGTCGAGGGGGTGTTTCTTGGTGCCCTCATCCATTGTACAGCGGACCTCTTCTCTCTTCCCTACTTCCTCTTCTTATCTGATGAAGGATTCCAGTGTTTGTGTGTGAGTTGATGCTGTGTGTGTGTGTGTGTGTGTGTGTGTGTGGTGTGTGTGTGTGTGTGTGTGTGTGTGTGTGTGTGTGTGTGTGCGAGTGCGTGCGTGTGACGGGTGCAAGCAGGACCGCCTCATAACTCCTCCCCCTGATCACAGCCCCCACCACCTCCCTCCCCTGCTTAACCTCTCATTTTGTACACTAAAAGTAAAAGTAATGCAGAAATTTGCCCTCGTCATTTTACAACAGCCGCCACCGCCACCGCCGTCGCCGCCCCTCTCTCTCTCTCTCTCTCTCTAATCCCGCCTTGGCCTTTCCACCTTCATCTGAAAACAGCATGCGTAGTTTTTTTCTACTTTATTAATTGTGCTTGTCATCATTATAATCTCCTCTTCTCTTCCTTCCCCTCCTCCTCCACCACCACCACCACAATCACCTCCACCTCCTCCTCCTCCTCCTCCTCCACCACCACCACCACCACCGCCTTCTCCTCCTACTCCTCCCAGTTTTCTCTCTTCATGTACAAAAGTGCATGTGGCAATAATTTTTTCCCCCCTCCGTTGCTTCATTTGATGCAACTTGATTTCCTTCACTCCATCTCCAGCAGCTGACATGAAAGTGTACGTGCAGGGCGGAAGGTTAGGGACTGATGGGTGCTGGAACAGAGACAGTGAGCCACACACACACACACACACACACACACACACACACACACACACACACACACACACACACACACACTAAATCTTCGTTCTAACACATTATGGAATCTTGTATCGCTGTTTCTTCTTCTCACGTGTACAAATAGAACTTGGTGTGTGTGTGTGTGTGTGTGTGTGCGTGTGGCAGGAGAGCAGGAGGGAGGGCGGAGCAGCGCGACCTTCTGTCTTCGCGTCACGGTTCCTCATGACCCCAGTGTTACAGAATCACGGCAAGGTACGGGCAGCAGCAGCGGGAGGAGGAGGAGGAGGAGGAGGAGGTCGGGATTCGTAATGATGGGATGGGGAAGAAAGGGAGAGGGAAATGTGACGTGAAAAAAATGTGAAAAAAAAAAATTGTGAGTAAAGATAATGAGAGAGAGAGAGAGAGAGAGAGAGAGAGAGAGAGAGAGAGAGAGAGAGAGAGAGAGAGAGAGAGAGAGAGAGAGAAATACATATGAACACCACACATTTCGGCAAACACTGACTCAACAATTCGCTTGGTAAGGTTATCATGGGTGCAGTGAGAGGGAGGGGCAGTGCACTGACCAGAAATGGCCTCTCACACCACGCCCGGCTGTCCCTTCCATCACCTCCACTCGAGCTAACTCCGCCGTCCCTCGCACGCCGGCCGTATGGAGTGGTAGGTTGGGAGGAACAACCACAGGAACAGCCACGCAATATTTCCTGTAGCACGCTACCTCGCGCACCTCGGAGTGAGACCACTGTTCACTGCCTTATCTGTGTTGCTGTCGGACCGACTTAGCTATCCAATATACACCCGACAAGGTTGTATTAGCATAGTAATACTGACAGAAATATGACTAGTTTCTCATCCTCTTTGTTTCTCAGATATCTTTGAAGTCGTGATCCTCGGGGAGAAAAAAAGTGATAACTGGTTTTTCCACCAAAGTGTTGTTGCCTCAGCCAAGCACACTCACATACTCGTCGTCGCACCAGACCGCAAAAGAGTCGGAGTGTTTATACTATACTGATCTTGATTATCACTCGAGCAACATCAAGGAAAGTGCTGAAGCTTTTACTGTGGAATGTAATCGTAAAGACAGGAATAATGAGGCTTTAGCACAGGGGCTACCTGAACTAAACTGAACAAACAATAGAAGTTTGGAGTGGAGAAACGTCAAGTAAGAGTGAACGAGTGAGCCAGTGTTAATATCTCTTGCCTCCTCTTCCTCCTTCTCCTCATTTTTGTCTTCATCCTTCGGTTCATTATCTCTAAACACTAATCTTTCATATCTTCCATCACATCAAAAACACCTGTGCAGAACGAACCTGTCTCTCCTCACCCGGTGTTTCTATTTTGCTTTCAGGTGTATTTTGGCCATAATTGCCAGGCCGACGTGCCATTTGGAGGTAAAAGGGAAACGAAGCACTCAGCGCGCGGCCTCTCCTTCCATCCAGTCGGACAAAATGAGGGAATGATAATAACAGCTTTGAGACGTGTACGTGGTAGGAAGTCGCTCGGAAAATATGGTACGGGAGAATGAGACTAGCCAGAAAATACGCTGCTGATGATTTTTATGTTTCCGGAAAATAACATGCTAGGGGAATGGGACTGCGAGGGTTGCGAGTCCACTGTACTTATTTACACTCTTTAGCGCGCTCCTGGCTTGAGTGTTACTGGTGAATCGCGCTGGAGTGTGAGGGAAGTATTGCTTTACGGAAATTATGTTTCTTAGAAGGATAGTTTTTTTTTTATCTCTTTATCTGTGTATTTAAAGTAACGCACATAACCTTGCAAGTTCAGAGTATTCTTATATTTGTAGCTAAGCGCTTGGATATTACTTGTGAATAGCGCTGGAGTGTGAGGGAAATGTTGTTCTATTATTATTCACCGTAACAGTAAAGCGCATAGATTTTTTTTCATCTGTTTATTTACATACCTATTCAAGATAGCGGATATAGTCTTGCAAGTTGATATTATTATTGTAGCTAAGCGGCTGATTCAAAGCTGCTGTAATTATTGTTTATCATGAAGCTTTAGTTCAAGTGGAATAACGTCAGACAACAAGCCCCAACAACTCCACCTTAAAAATATGAAATAAAATGAAATTTATTAGGGAGCACTGTCAACTAAAAAAAAAAAAAAAAGAAAAAGAAAACTAAACTCTCATTATTAACGTTTATGAACCTAAACACAAACCACACACTCATTTTTAATGTCAAATCAACAGGTTTTACTAGAAGCACGTGTAAGACAGTTGCACCGAGAATGTTTACAATACACTTATGAAACATAAATCTTCTGTATACACCGAGCCCTCCCTTCTCCATTGTACCTCCCACGATGCACACGAAGGGCCACATCCGCGCGCTCGCGCGCGGGCACACACACACACACACACACACACACACACACACACACACACACACACACACACACACACACACACACACAAGAGGTCGCAGCGGAGGACAGTCAACCTTTCAGGGCTGTTTTGGATTTATCTCTTCCGTCTGACGTAACGACTCTAGACAAAAGGAACAATAAACAACCGGTTCACACACGCAAACAAACATCGTGCACGTCATTCAGCGTACAGGATGGCCGGTACACAGGCCAGTACTCAGAACACTTTGCACTCTCACCAATACTATTTTCAAAGGCCACAAAAATGATTACCAGGGTTCTCAAGGCTGTTTCTCCTGTTTGTAAGAATTCTGTTATTCTCTTACTAGAACTATAAAAACACCCTTCTAAACCTGTGTAACTTCAACTAGAGCCTTTTGAAAGTAGTGGAAGTGTGGCGTTGGAGTGTTTCAGAATATGTCCCAGACACAGGAGGCGTGGCGCCGCCGATGCCTTGCAAGGGAAGGCTGAGGTAACTGATACACAGGCGAAAAACCTTACCATACCGCCACGGAAATATGATCTGGTGTAGCCCCGCGCCGCCTACTGCTATCATTATAACCTTCTGGCGTCACACACACATGGGATTATATTTTGACCCGCGTAAAAAAAATAACTTAGGGGGTTTGTGGTCTGCCAGCAACGCTTCCCTGCGCATGATGGTTCTCCTGGTCACTGAAGGGGAAGGAAGAGTTGGAGGGCGGGGCGCGGGGAGGCGGGAGGAAGGCGGGGTGTGATGGTGCAAGAGTAGAGAAATGATATAGGGGCCGATATGATGAAATATTTGCCACCTCGAAGTCTTTCACTCCGTCACATATATCACTTCCCCCCGTGAAGGGAATGAAGTAATTGGTAGCACTCGATCTTAACGTCACCTGCGCCGCCACGTTCCTCCCACCCTTAATAATGAAATGAGCGGGTGCTAACAACATTATTCCAGCTCATCACACGCCCGCCGCCTTGCTCATGTTGTACCGTCACTTTCTTAATTCATCTTTTCCTCCTCCCAAGACGCTCCACTACTCCTGCACTACATTACTGCTTCCTGAATGGTGTTTTGGCTGCTCCGCCTGTCTCTCTCATCTGCCCCGGCCCTTCAGCGCATGGTGTGGTTCCTGTTCTCATCCTCACGTGCCTCTAAGTAACCGACCTTCAACTTTCAGACAACAAGGATAGATTTTTATAACATCTTTCTTGGATATATAAAACTTCATTGAATTGTCGTTTAATTTTTGATAATCTACTCTCTCTCTCTCTCTCTCTCTCTCTCTCTCTCTCTCTCTCTCTCTCTCTCTCTCTCTCTCTCTCTCTCTCTCTCTCTCTCTCTCTGGTGTTATATTTACCGATTTCTCTTTTTTTTTCTCTTTTCTCACTGCTCGCCGTCGTTTATTCTCGTTTTCTCGCCGTACTTTCCTTCCCACGTTTGTGTTCTTTCCTTTCACTTCTTTCCCAATACTTTCCCCAGATAATTATTTTGCCGGCATCTTGGAGTGACGTCAGCATTGCGTCACTATCACAAGGTTACGTCACAAGAATGGAGAGCGCAATTACTGTTCAGAGAGACGCGAAAGAGAGACAAACAAATGGACGGTGTGATGGGCAGAGAGAGAGAGAGAGATAGAGATAGAGAGAGAGAGAGAGAGAGGGAGAGAGAGAGAGAGGAGGTGAGCGGGGGAAAGGAAAGAATCAACAAAACTACATGATATCTATTTTCCACCACGTAGCGTAAAAGAATAGGGACACTCCTCCTCCTCCTCCTCCTCCTCCTCCTCCTCCTCTTCCTTCTCTTTCTTCTTTTCCTTTTGCTACTTCTGCTACTACTACTACTACTACTACTACTACTACTACTACTACTACTACTACTACTACTACTACTACTACTACTACTTTTACTACTACTACTACTACTACTACTACTACTACTACTACTACTACTACCACCACCACCATTACCACCATTACCACTACTTCCCAACGACTACCTCTTACTCTCCTCATCCTTCACTTTCATTCATCCTCTACATTCTTTATAACTTTCATTCCAGTTGCTTCCTTTTCCCCTTTCCGCTCTTCCTCTTTACCTGCCCCTCCCTCCCACACCCGCACTTTCCCTTCCCCGCCCACTGGAAACCACGGAGCGCCGGGGAAACTGCTCAGGTTGAAAGGAGAAGAATGCAGAAAAAGAGAAAAGGACAGAGATCAGTGACACAGAGGAAAGTTGAAAGTTCCGACCGATAGAGAAAAGGAAATTAATAAGTGGTAGAGAGAGAGAGAGAGAGAGAGAGAGAGAGAGAGAGAGAGAGAGAGAGAGAGAGAGAGAGAGAGAGAGAGAGAGAGAGAGAGAGAGAGAGTGTTAAAATCTGGAAGAAGAAATTAATGAATGAAAGCCGGAAGGCAGGAAGGAAAGGAGAAAAGAAAAAAAAAGGGAGGGAAGGAAGACCGGATGGATGGATGGATGGATGGAGGAAGGGAGGGAGAGAGGGAAGAGAGGACGGAAGGAAGGAGGGAGGGAGGGAGAGAGAGAGAGGAAACAGGGAAGGAAGAAAGGAATTAGAGGAAGGGAGGAAGAATGAGGGAGGGAAGGAAGGCAAGGTCAAGGACAATGATTTCTGGTTCGGTTTTTGTTCCCCATGAGTCAAGTTTTGTGCTCAGACTGGTGTGTGTGTGTGTGTGTGTGTGTGTGTGTGTGTGTGTGTGTGTGTGTGTGTGTGTGTGTGTGTGTGTGTGTGTGTGTGTGTGTGTGTGTGTGTGTGTGTGTGTGTGTGTGTGTGTGTGTGTGTGTGTGTGTGTGTGTGTGTGTGTGTGTGTGTGTATGACTGGTCCGTTGAAATGTACAAGAAAGAATAAAATGACAACCACAGAAACTAACGGAGATATTTATACTTATATATCCATAATTATCCATAATTATTCATAATTATCTATGTTTATCTATCTGCCTATGTATCTATCTGTCTATCTATCTGTCTATCTATTTATTTATATATTTATCTATCTATCTGCTTATCTATCTACTTATCTATCTATCTATCTATCTATTTATCTATCTATCTATCTATCTATTTATCTATCTATCTATCTATCTGGATATATATATATATATATATATATATATATATATATATATATATATATATATATATATATATATATATATATATATATATATATATATATATATATATATATATTCATCTCTCCGTCTACCTTTCTATTTATCTATCTATCTATCTGTCTATCTATCTATCTATCTATTTATATGAAACATTAATTTACATATCCATGTATATAAAATACTCTAAACTTACTAACTAAACATAAGTGATAAATCATAACAAAAATACAAGTAACAGAGAGAAAGGCAGTCAAAGTTGTCATGATGTGATAGTACAAAGGTGGTGGTGGTGGTGGTTCCTGTATAACTCTCTGGTGCTACAAGTAACAGAGAGAGAAAAGCAGTAAAAGTTTTGATATGATGGTATGAAGATAGCGGTGCTTTCTCTACACAACCACCCAGTGCTCACATTTACCAGGAGAAACTGTTCGCCCTAAGCTCCTTTAAATGAAGCAATACAGACAGTGGGAAAGGTGGCAGAGAAACTACATAAAACCCAAAAGAGAACTATTATATTCTCCTCCTCCCTCTCGGCAACAGGCCTTCAGAACGTGCTCTCTCTGAAGAAGACGTGGTGTAGTCGCAATGTAATAAGAGAAGATAGTACTTTTAATTGAATCCTGAATTTCCTAATGACTTTTTTTTTTTCCACTTGTTTGTTTCATCTTTAGCCAGTACATATTGTTTTTGCTACTGGATAGTTAATGAATGAATGGATGAATGGATAATAAATAAAGATAGACAAATGCATACGCACATACATGAAAAGCATACATGCTATCTATAAACCTACCTACAGACATACTTATATACATATAAACATACTTAGAGAGAGAGAGAGAGAGGAGAGAGAGAGAGAGAGAGAGAGAGAGAGAGAGAGAGAGAGAGAGAGAGAGAGAGAGAGAGAGAGCAGGGAGAAGAAGAAGAAGAAGTAGAAGAAGAGAAAGAGGCACGTGGTAAACATACGTTCTCCAAAACCAAGAAGTAAATCAAACCTTTCATCCACCCCCTCTCCCCCTCACCACCTCTCATCACACCACAGCATCACACTCTCCCTCCTTACCGCCCCGCAGCAGCAATACCATCACCACATGGCAACACGCAACACCTCAACACCATTAAACAACACAACCCTGCAATCTACACAAGTACGTGACAGCATAAACACTGCAACCACCACCACCGCCAGCCGCTTTTTAATACCACACGGACCTGCGCAACGTTGAGGGGACACCATAAAAGAATATGACACCGCCTGGCTTGGGATGAACATTATTTATTTATACATCCTTGCAGCTTTCCACGCTACGCTGCACTACTACTACTACCTCTACTACTACTGCTACTACTACTACTACTACTACTACTACTACTACTACTACTACTACTACTAAACAGCTACCCATCGCTCCTTAACTAACTTAACTAAGATGACTAACAAATCATATCAAATCATACATCTCAGGGTCCACACAATGCCCCGTTCTGGAGACATAAAAGCACCCCATATGTCAACCACGACCCAGCTTCCCCCCGAGCTCCGGCTGCAAGCACACATCCCGAGGGGAGGCCGTAAAGCACGCCAAACATGTAATTCCCGAAGATGGTCGTATTTTGTTGTGGCCGTAATGTTAGGGTGGAGACAGGTGCAGCCAGGGGAAGGGAAGAGAAGATTGGGCTACTGTGTATGAAACTAGTCGTCTGTCCGCTTCACTGTTTTATGTATGTTGGTGTGTGTGTATGTGTGTGTGTGTGTGTGTGTGTGTGTGTGTGTGTGTGTGTGTGTGTGTGTATCCTTAGGCCATCCATCGATCTTACTGTCTGTATGTCTATCTGTCATCCTGCCTGTATGTCCACACATTCACAACCTGGTGCCTTTGTACATTTGTATGTGTCTACTACGCTGCATTTTCCAGCCTGTGTGCTTCCCCTCACGGATAACCCCTTGTTATTATCGTCTTGGCCTGCATAAATCTCTTAGTTTCCTCTTGGTAGTCTTTCCACATACGTATTCGAATAAATGTATGTATGCATGTGCTTGTGTGTGTGTGTGGGACAGGAGAGGCATGTATGTACTAAAGTAAAAAGACAGGTAGGTATGTACGTAGACAGGTATGCATTGCTACATGTGCTCGTTGCGTCGCCTAAGTCGTTCCAAATCTGCATAACAGCCACGTCCCGGAAGTCATGAGGCACGACAGGTAGCGGTGAGGGACGCTCTGCTAGCCCGGGACCCCAGTTGTGGGTGTGTCGCGGCCGCCACCGAGACGACCCCACCGCGGCGAAAACAGTAACTACGACAACAACAGTGACGGATGCGTATACGTGTTAGCTATTATTAAGATGATTACCAGGGGGAGAGAGAGAGAGAGAGAGAGAGAGAGAGAGAGAGAGAGAGAGAGAGAGAGAGAGAGAGAGTCAATTGCTTTATCCGAAAACGAAATCTTTCCAATTGCATTCACTAAGGACACAAAATCCCCGTAATTGAAACTGATGTGCTAGAGAAAAGACACACATCACGGCAATTTCCCTGTCGAAAGTGAAGCTTAAAGTAGCGCAATAACTTGAAAACCAATCCTCAGGTGCGCGCGGCCGATTTTTGGATCACTACCAGATAGAGTGTTGAAACTCCCACAAGAGGCGGTGTCCCTCGTGGTTATCGTGTTGTCGTGAGGCGCTTCTCGCTGATTGTTCCCACACTTGTTATACTTTTGTGTCTACTACGTCTTCTTTCTTGCCTGCCTTTCTTTTTTTCTTTTTTGGTTTTCTTGCGTCTCTCTTTTCTCCGTCTGAATAACCTCCCAATAATTTATACTAACCTCACTACACTTCGTTTGTCTTTCTGTAAAGGTGCAATTAGTGTACACTGGTGTATTATTACCAGCTTTTGTTTTATTTTTCTCTTATATCTCTGTTCAGTGTCTGGTTGTCTTTTAGTCTGTCCAACATTCCGACAAGTAATAACAGCCTACTTACACTCCTCTTCTTTTACAATGCAGTTAGTTTCTCTGTAACAGTGCAGTTAGAGTAAACTTGTTTACTTTTTCTAGCTTTTTTTCTCTTTATTTTTTCTCCTCTTATGTATCTCTCTTTCTTGTCTGTTTGCCTGTTTGTCTAATCTTTCAATGACTAATAGTTGCCTAATTACACTTCATATTTCTTCTTTTAATAACTGTGGTTATTTTTTTTTTTTCAGTAACAATGTAGTTAACATAGCGAAATAAAAAAAAAAGCCTATTTAAGAAACTAAACGTCTGGTGTTGTTGAAAATAACCACTATTGCTTAGTAAAGTTTGAAATGATCATAAACAAAATGGAAAAATGGTAATGATGAGCTATAAAGTACCAACACGATAACCAGAATAGTCGCAATTATTATAAGCCTTGTCTCTCCTTACCTGTGATTCTCCAAGCACGTGGACGAGAGAGAGGGAATGACTGAGGATCCGGAGGTGATGTGTGTGTGTGTGCTTGCTGGTCTTCGTGTGTGTGTGTTCGTTCACCGCAGACACCTGTAGGAGAAGACCCGTCAATGCTTGTATATAGGATTTTAAGATTCACACACACACACACACACACACACACACACACACACACACACACTTAAAAATCCTTTCCCTGGGTGTCTCGAATATTTAATCGCTCGAAATGTGAATCCCAACAGAAAATAAAAAGAAAAAAGTGACGCAGAATCTCATTTTCTTTTTATGTAGTACCGAAAGCGTCACGGAGATAAGTCCATTGCCTGGCAAAACAACACCATAAAAAGTGGTCGGTGCAGTAAGTGAAAAAAAAAAAGAAAGAAAAGATTACTGTTCTCTTGTAAATGTTTTTTTGCCGCCACGCCTGCTTAAAATAATCATGATCAACTTATATAAAACTAAAATTAAAACAGGCTACACACACACACACACACACACACACACACACACACACACACACACACACACACACACGCACATACACACGGGTTATATAGCAAAAGTATTTGTGACACCCAAAAACACACATGAAAAACGGCATAATAATCCTACAGCAAATATTAGCCAGACATGCTATTTGGCGATGAACAGCAACGCATCTATCCTCCTTCACATCGCTCAACACTGCCGGTCCGTCCCTCACCAGCATTTGCTCAATCACTTCCACAACCACTACCATCAACCCTCCCACCACAGCTACACACGCTGCCATCACCACCATCATACTTCATCTATAGTATTTTCAAACCTGCAATCATTCACGTTCCTTTTACAATATCTTATGTAAATGCCTGCAATCTTTCAACCAGTGAGCCAGTCAGTTAGCCAGCCAGCCCGACACCCACACCACTCCAGCGCACACTACTATCACGATGGAACAACAAGGGAAGGACTTTGGATGATAACAAGACGTTCCTCCTCTTTCATGCTACGCCTTTCTTTTTCTTTTTCAAACTTTCTCTTGTTTCTCCCGACCAACACACCTACTACGTTCGCCCTCACGAGAAGACTGACATTGTTACATCAGCAAAGGTCTGACGAAAGATTTTAGGGAGGAATGGTTGTTGTTGTACTGCGAGGGTGCGGGTTTAGGTGAAGGAGGGAGATGAGGAAGGTGTAGATAGTAACACACAGAGAGGGATGAATAAAGGAGGAAGATGAGTGAAGAGAGAGAGAGAGAGAGAGAGAGAGAGAGAGAGAGAGAGAGAGAGAGAGAGAGAGAGAGAGAGAGAGAGAGAGAGAGAGAGAGAGAGAGAGAGAGAGAGAGAGAGAGAGAGAGAGAGAGATGGGGGAGAGGAAGGAAGGGACAACAAAAGGAAGGAGAGTAGGAGGGAGCGAGTGAAGGAAGGAGGGAGAGGAGGAAGGCAGAGAAAGGAGGGAGGGAGGGAGAGAGAGAGAGGGAGTGAGGGCGGTAGGAAGACGAGGAAGAGGCAGAACCGCACTAGACAGTCTCCGTAGAACACAGGCAGCGGTGGCCGTGCAGTCCGCGGTTCCTTTCCCTCGTAACCCTCAGGCCCTTCCTTCCTCTCTCCACTAGCAGCGGCAGTACTGGTAACGCAATGCAACAACGTATAGACACCCGGCGTTCCGTAAGGGCAGGGAATCGTGGAGGTAAGGGACGGTTGGCACTTAACAGTCACTATACAAAACCGTGGCACTCTGGCGACGGCGCTTTGCATGCCGGGTATACGAAAAGAAAACTTGGACCACAACTAACTGATCACTACTGCAAGACATGAGTGGCACTATGTTACTTGAATAAAAAAAAAGACACTGAAAAAAAAAAACTTTTGTGACGGAGGTGAACTTAGGGACTGTTGGAGCGAGTGTCACCTTCACTAGTCCACGCGGGAAGAGGCAGTTGGAGAGGCACTGAGGAAGGCTCCGCACACGTTCTCTCTACAGTGCCGGCCAGCTGAGTGCCTTACTGACACACTGAGCCTTCCACGCCTCCTCCGCTCACCCCCCCAAACCCACACCTTCACTCCATCACTCTCACCTCGCCAGCCGCTGTCTCACGTAAGTTGGCAACCCCTTCTTGTTTCTCTCTCTCTCTCTCTCTCTCTCTCTCTCTCTCTCTCTCTCTCTCTCTCTCTCTCTCTCTCTCTCTCTCTCTCTGTAATAATAATAATAATAAACGGTTTATTTTTTAGGCAGTTAACAAACTGAAAATGTACAGAGGGGGTGGGGAAATACTTAACATTTATCCTAAAGCTAAGTCTAATCTAGAAGGGATAATGTCTGTGTGTGTGTGTGTGTGTGTGTGTGTGTGTGTGTGTGTGTGTGTGTGTGTGTGTGTGTGTGTGTGTGTGTGTGTGTGTCGTGCGTGCGTGCGCCTCCCTATAATCCCCTCTGTGTTTTCTCGTGCGTGCCTCCAAAGTCTAGCGGCCCCACACTGACTTTTTCTCCTGTATTTTTTTTTTTTATTTTCCTCCTCTGTATTTCTGATATTTCTGGACATTTCAGTTTTACCCGACATTTCCTTCTGGATTCTCCTTCAGCTTCTCATTTCCCTGCGCATCGGAGTCTTATCTCGCACGGGGTCATGTTTATGTGTGTAGATGCAAGGCAAGATAAGAAAAAATCTCGTAATGCATGGTGTGCTCGGTGTATTACATTTTTGCTTATATTTTCGTTCATGAAATAAGACGAAACCCTAACACAAAATAAAGGTGGTGGTGAGCCTTATGAAGGACACTAATTAGGTCTTTTATATGCATGAACGAGAGCCATCCAGAGATACGGCCCGGCGCTGCGGGCCCTGCCTTGTGCGTGCGTGCCTGCTCAGCCGGTACTGATTTGGGAAGAGCAATGTGAGTGAATGAGGTACTTGTTTTCATTATGATCACTTCTCAGGACAACTATGCTGAGATGTTGCATAAATATACAGAAGAACCGAGGCAAGCAGTACTAACTCAGACTTCTTCATTCACGCCTGTAAGAAGATGCTTGTGGGGATGTCATTAGCAATACCATAAAGCTGTACTGTGGGTGATGGAGCTGATAGTGGCAGTGTGGCCAGGATGTGGCCGAGACTCCATCCCCTCTTCCTGTCGCACCATCCTCGAATATTGCGTGTCTCCACTTTATTCCTTTTTCACTACAGCTGATATATATATATATATATATATATATATATATATATATATATATATATATATATATATATATATATATATATATATATATATATATATATATATATATATATATATATATATATATATATATTTTTTTTTTATGTAGGAAAGACACTGGCCAAGGGCAACAAAAATCCAATAAAAAATATGCCCACTGAAATGCCAGTCCCAGTACATACATACATACATATATATATATATATATATATATATATATATATATATATATATATATATATATATATATATATATATATATATATATATATATATATATATATATATATATATTGGGGGTGCCAATTCCTAAAGAGGACAATTCGAAAACAGATACAAAACTGCGTGGAGAAATGTCTTGAAACCTCTCTCTCTCTCTCTCTCTCTCTCTCTCTCTCTCTCTCTCTCTCTCTCTCTCTCGAAAGAAAGAAAGAAAGAAAGAAAGAAAGAAAGAAAGAAAGAAGGAAAGAAAGAAAGAAAGAATTTACTAAGTCTTAAGCCTCAGCCCATCATGTGAGACGTGAATTCAGACCTGGATGTGGATGCCAGAGAAGATCATACATCAAAACGCCTCAATCACGAGTCTAATGCGTTGTGAGTAATTTAAAAGTGATAAAAAATCTCTCGTTGTTTGTTTTATAGCTGGTGAAATCTGGATGTTTTATTGTTTTTTTTATTTGTAACTCCAGCAGTGTATATACTTTACTCAGCGTTGTGGCAAAACACGTAAGGCTCATTGAGCTTTCTTTGTAAAAGCGCGAGGCGTGACGGCAGCCCGGGGGCGGCGAGCCTACGTAGTGCTGTGAGGAAACCCGGAAATTTTGGTGTGCAGGAGACCCTTTCACAAGTACAGCGCATTCAGGCCGATCCCCTCACACTCACAACTCCCAGCCCGCCCTCTCTCACCAAGTCCGTCCCCTTCACGCCTAGGCCAGCCTCCTCTCAGTCAGTCCGCCGCCCCCGCGTGTCCCGCCGTCTCACACACACACACACACACACATACCACAACCGTCCACATCCTACCTTGCCACTCCACATCATGTCTATACACCTCTCGCCACGCCCAGTTTCCCTCCCACCAACAAACCTTCTACCCAGCCCAACAACTGCAAGCAAAGATACCCCAGTCTGCAGGCTAGCCTCCTCCTTCTCCTCTTCCCAGTCCCATCCAGCCCACCTGTACAGTGCCTCAACGTTCCACCACTATTGTACATGATGGAAGAAATCAGAATTAAACTACCCTACTTGAGAAGACGTGCGTGAATGTGATGATCAGTGACAGTTTCCCAGGCCAGAAGGAAGGTGGGGGGAGGTGAGGCCCATTTTTTTTTTTTTTTTACGTAGGAGGGACACTAGTCAAGGGCAGCAAAAATCCAATAAAAAAAATGCCCATTGAAATGCCAGTCCCATAAAAGGGTCAAAGCAGTAATCAAAAATTGATGAATAAGTGTCTTGAAACCTCCCTCTTGAAGGAATTCAAGTCATAGGAAGGTGAAAATACAGAAGCAGGCAGGGAGTTCCAGAGTTTACCAGAGAAAGGGATGAATGATTGAGAATACTGGTTAACTCTTGCGTTAGAGAGGTGGACAGAATAGGGGTGAGAGAAAGAAGAAAGTCTTGTGCAGCGAGGCCGTGGGAGGAGGGGAGGCATGCAGTTAGCAAGATCAGAAGAGCAGTTAGCATGAAAATAGCGGTAGAAGACAGCTAGAGATGCAACATTGCGGCGGTGAGAGAGAGGGTGAAGACAGTCAGTTAGAGGAGAGGAGTTGATGAGACGAAAAGCTTTTGATTCCACCCTGTCTAGAACAGCAGTATGAGTGGAACCCCCCAGAAATGTGAAGCATACTCCATACATGGACGGATAAGGCCCTTGTACAGAGTTAGCAGCTGGGCGGCTGAGAAAAACTGGCGGAGACGTCTCAGAACGCCTAACTTTATAGAAGCTGTTTAAGCTAGAGATGGGATGTGAAGTTTCCAGTTCAGATTATAAGTAAAGGACAGACCGAGGATGTTCAGTGTAGAAGAGGGGGACAGTTGAGTGTCATTGAAGAAGAGGGAATAGTTTTCTGGAAGCTTATGTCGAGTTGATAGATGAAGGAATTGAGTTTTTGAGGCATTGAACAATACCAAGTTTGTTCTGCCCCAATCAGAAATTTTAAAAAGATCAGAAGTCAAGCGTTCTGTGGCTTCCCTTCGTGAAATGTTTACCTCCTGAAGGGTTGGACGTCTATGAAAAGACGTGGAAAACTGCAGGGTGGTATCATCAGGCTAGGAGTGGATAGGACAAGAAGTTTGGTTTTGAAGATCATTAATGAATGATAAAAAGAGAGCGGGTGGCAGGACAGAACCCTGAGGAACACCACTGTTAATAGATTTAGGAGAAGAACAGTGACCGTCTACCACAGCAGCAATAGAACAGTCAGAAAGGAAACTTGAGATGAAGTTACAGAGAGAAGGATAGAGGCCGTAGGAGGGTAATTTGGAAATCAAAGCTTTATGCCAGACTCTATCAAAAGCTTTTGATATGTCCAAGGCAACAGCAAAAGTTTCACCAAAATCTCTAAAAGAAGATGACCAAGACTCAGTAAGGAAAACCAAAAGATCACTAGTAGAGCGGTCTTGACGAAACCCATACTGGCGATCAGATAGAAGGTTGTGAAGTGATAGATGTTTAAGAATCTTCCTGTTGAGGATAGATTTAAAAACTTAAAAACTTTAGATAGGCAGAAAATCAAAGCAATAGGATGGTAATTTGAGGCATTAGAACGGTCACCCTTTTTAGGAACAGGCTGAATGTAGGCAATGTAGGAATGTAGGAAAGGTAGATGTTGACAGACAGAGCTGAAAGAGTTTGACTAGGCAAGGTGCAAGCACGGAGGCACAGTTTCGGAGAACAATAGGAGGGATCCCATCAGGTCCATAAGCCTTCTGAGGGTTTAGGCCAGAAAGGGCATGGAAAACATCATTGAGAAGAATTTTAATAGGTAGCATGAAATAGTCAGAGGGTGGAGGAGAGGAAGGAACAAGTCATGAATCGTCCAAGGTAGACTTTTTAGCAAAGGTTTGAGCGAAGAGTTCAGCTTTAGAAATAGGTGTGATAGCAGTGGTGCCATCTGGTTGAAATAAAGGAGGGAAGGAAGAAGCAAAGTTATTGGAGATATTTTTGGCTAGATGCCAGAAGTCACGAGGGGAGTTAGATCTTGAAAGGTTTTGATACTTTCTGTTAATGAAGGAGTTTTTTGCTAGTTGGAGAACAGACTTGGCATGATTCCGGGCAGAAATATAAAGTGCATGAGATTCTGGTGATGGAAGGCTTAAGTACCTTTTGTGGGCCACCTCTCTACCATGTGTAGTACGAGAACAAGCTGTGTTAAACCAAGGTTTGGTAGGTTTAGGTCGAGAAAAAGAGTGAGGAATTCACACCTCCATGCCAGACACTATCACCTCTGTTATGCGCTCAGCACACAGTCTCTGACACGGAGGCAGTAGCCATTCCAAGGAAAATCAGCAAAATACCTCCTCAGGTCCCCCCCAACTAGCAGAGGCAAAACGCCAGAGGCCTTTGCTTAGGGGGATCCTGAGGAGGGATTGAAGCGATAGAACAAGATACAAATATGAGATTGTGATCGGAGGAGCCCAATGGAGAAGAAAGGGTGACAGCATAAGCAGAAGGATTAAAGATCAGGAAAAGGTCAAGGATGTTGGGCGTATCTCCAAGGCGGTCAGGAATACGAGTAGGGTGTTGCACCAATTGCTCTAGGTCGTGAAGGATAGCAAAGTTGAAGGCTAGTTCACTAGGATGGTCAGTGAAGGGAGAGGAAAGCCAAAGCTGGTGGTGAACATTGAAGTCTCCAAGAATGGAGATCTCTGCAAAAGGGAAGAGGGTCAGAATGTGCTCCACTTAAGAAGTTAAGTAGTCAAAGAATTTCTTATAGTCATAGGAGTTAGGTGAGAGGCATACAGCACATATAAATTTAGTTTGAGAGTGACTCTGTAGTCGTAGCCAGATGGTGGAAAACTCGGAAGATTCAAGAGCGTGGGCACGAGAGCAGGTTAAGTCATTGCGCACATAAACGCAACATCCAGCTTTGGATCGAAAATGAGGATAGAGAAAGTAGGAGGAAACAGAAAAGGGGCTACTGTCAGTTGCCTCAGATACCTGAGTTTCAGTGAGAAAAAGAAGATGAGGTTTAGAAGAGGAGAGGTGGTGTTCTACAGACTGAAAATTTGATCTTAGACCGCGAATGTTGCAAAAGATAATGAAGAAAAAGTTGAGGGGGGCTGTCAAGACACTTAGGGTAGTCGACAGAAAGGCAGTCCGACCTGGGGACATTTATGGTCCCCTTCCCAGATGGGGACTCCGAGGCTGGTGTAGGAGTCGCCATGATTATTTTGAAATTTTTGAGTGAAGGGTGTGTGTGTTATTAGGTGCTTGTATTTTTGTGTGGAGGAAGAGAGTTGTCTTTAGAGGGCAGGCTGTGACTGCCCCCTTGTGTTGTGAGACACAAAGGGAAACGTTCAGTGAGGTCACAGCTGGGTTTAATGATAAGTTCACAGCACCCCCCGAACAGTGCTTTAGACCTCACTGGGAGTAATAGTGTTGTGAGAGACGCCTTGCATTAACTAGCCAACTCAGTCGTTTGTAAACTTCCGAGGAAGAAAAACAGGAGCTGAAAGAGAGGATTACCAGCCTCTGCCATTCATCTTTTATCTGATAAGAATAAAAAGAGTCAAAGAAAAGACTGAGTTGGTTTACGTGACCATAATTTTGTGGGATTTCTGTGTTTATCTTATATTTGATTTCGTGATTTTCTTTAATTCCCATCATCGCGCGTACTGTACATCTATACTTTCTTGTGTAAAGACTGAGAAAGAAAGCAATTTTGGTAGTAATATTGTAACTAAGGCCTGAAATTTATTATTATTTTTTTTTTTAAGTAGAGTTGCGGGAGTATATTCATTAAACGCAACTACAGTCCATAATGAAACACCAGACAGACCGTTTGGGCCGTGCAAGGTGTACCTCCCACGCGTTCTGATTAGTACACTAGTGAAAGTAGACTGCACAGCTTAGCTAATACCTGCATTGTACGTAGAGGTGAGTTTTTTTAATGTCTCGATTTAATTACAATGTTCGACTAATGTTAATCATCCAAACCACTATCGTAAAAACACCTGACAAAACCCTGTATTTTCAATTATTCATTTTTTATTTTATTTGTTTATTTATTTATTTTACTCTTTTTTTTTTTTTTTTTTTTTTACTCCACGGCAAACGGAACCACCAGAATAGAGTCTGGCACGCATAATTACAGGAAAAGTTAAGAGTGTGCTTCCGTTCACCCCTGGAACAAGCAAAAAGACAAAACCTGTATTTCTATTTATTCACCCATTTTTTATTTATCTTATTTGACTATTTAGCTTCTTTTTATACAGTGGAGCAATACTTCTGAAGCACGAAGAGATGCAGGCGATAGCAATAGGTGTACTCCAGCAATGGTAAACCTGCTTATTTCGAAGCATACCACAAACTTCCCCGGCGACAGCTTCAATGTAAATAACTAATTCCACACTATCTGCTGGCCTCATTTTCATAAACATTTTTTTTGCGTAAGGAAAGCATAACCTTCACTGTTCTACGCTGGACGTCCCACGGTTTCACAATGCTCATAATGAAGAGGAGGGACCAGAGGAGTGTTGTGTTGTGTATCTACGCTGTGGTTGGAATAAGCTCTTGCATAAAGGCGTTATCATCATCAGCACCAGACTCCTCAAGGAAGGTTTACACATATTATAACCACAATGCAAGAAAAAGAGAACGAAGGGAAAGAAAAGAAAAGAAAGGAAGGAAGGAAGGAAGGAAGGAAGGAAGGAAGAAAGAAAGAAAGAAAGAAAAGAAAAGAAAAGCTAAATATTTCGTTAACAAAACAGGACCACTGGCACCTTTCAGCAACAAGAAACAGACGCTACAAAATTGAAGTTACGCTAAGAAAAGTCACACACACACACACACACACACACACACACACACACACACACACACACACACACACACACACACACACACACACACACACGGTACCTGGTTTACGAGTACATACGTGGGAAAACATACACCTGCAGACCATCACTGCCTCACACACCTGCAACACCTGCATCTGTGTCTCCTCTACACCTCAGTGCCTCCCTCCCTTGATATTTGTATAGAAATGATCGAATGCACATGGCCGCCTAGGGACCTGTGTGTGTTGGGGGAGGGGATGACCTTTCCCCATGACCTTGACCTGCAGGGAGTCAAGGTAATGGTACATAGTGCAAGACAGGAAAGGGAGCGAAGGAAGAGGAGTGACTAAAATAGAGGCCGTAAACTTGAAGGGAAACAGTACATGTGAAATATGCTACTTCTGCCTCGCTTCTGCTCCCTCTCTCTCTCTCTCTCTCTCTCTCTCTCTCTCTCTCTCTCTCTCTCTCTCTCTCTCTCTCTCTCTCTCTCTCTCTCTCTCTCATCAGGTACTTGAAATCGTATAATCAACCCTATCATTTTTCTTTTTAACGAGTCTTTCCTCCCTTTGTTTTTCGTTTTTCTTTCACTACCTTTCCTTCAATTTTGTTTATCAAAAAATAGATAAGATATATAGATAAAAAGAAAGATGGATATAGCAATGGAGTGTGACATGGTAGTGTTAGGAAGGATGGAGGTGGTGGTGGTGGTGATGGTGCTGCTTCTGCTGTCATTTTCGTTATTTTCATGCGTGTTTGACTCAGTTTATTGTATACTGAGAGAGAGAGAAAAAAAAAAGAAAGGAACTACGGATTTCGATAACATGAAGCTACCAGATGTGAAAATATTACACTCGCATTTAGATACAGCGATGAATCTTATAAGGAATATATGTATAACTAAACAATAGAGAAAAGTCATGACTATTATAAAGCAGACAACGGAACCCCTTAAAACAAAAAAAATCATGGTAGCACGATTGATAAGGAATTGACATTTAGTTCAGTGTTTAGTTTAGTTTAATTTTATTTTATTTTTAGAATGTATGATTGAAAACATATATATGTAAAACCCAACAGCTAGGAACCATAAGCAAGAATTCTACTCCTTCAACTTCTTTGGCCACGAGCCCCACGACACAGCAAAGTAAGGAAGACTGAGAACACCACGCTGCCTCTCATGTTACAGCCAAGATCGAAACGCAGGGTCAGCGGGTGGCCTGTCTATCTTGGTTACAGCAGCTCCGTGTCACCCTTTGAACACGAGCTGGGTATTTGTTGAACACACATTTCAATCTTCTTAAAGGTACTGGAAGGCATTGAGCGCGTTATACCAAATTCTAATGAACAAAAACGAGTTGTGAACATGAGGAATACCGAAATAAGGGTATCTAAGTGACGCCGAGCACAGCCTGTCTTTGGGGACGGAAGCAAGACATTGGAGGTAAATGACAGCCTGGCTTAGGACAATAATAACAACAGCAGCAGCAACAATACTAACACTGACAGTCTGACAGCAATAGTTATGATGCTCATGATAACGATGATGAGGATGAGGATGGTAAAGATAATAATAATAATAATAATAATAATAATAATAATAATAATAATAATAATAATAATAATAATAATAATAATAATAATAATAATAATAATGATAATAATAATAATACACCCTCCTCCTTCTCCTCCTCTTCCTCTTCCTTCCCCTCCTCTTCCTCCTCCTCCTCCTCCTTCTCATCATCATCATCATCATCATCATCATCATCATCATCGCCATCATCGTTATCATAATGGACATCTATAACTCGACTAAGACAAAAACCTCCTCAGCCTTACTTATCTTAATTTCGATTAGGACAAAAACCTCCTCAGTTTTATTAATCTCAGTCGCCTCGTCTGTTCCACACCATCCAGTAAAACATCTTACCTGAATTTCCAACCTGCCTTCCTTTACCAGTGCCAAGTTGCCATTCTCTTACTTTAATCGTTCATCCATTACATATTTGTCCAGAGTATGGCGTGTCCCTCTTATGTCCGCTTGAATTTTTCTTTCGTTTAGTTGTGGTCAAAATGCTTTCAATTTTAGTTTTTTCCTTTATCCACGATCCTCTCTTCTGATCACTCCTTGGAGGAACTATTACTGATAAAAGATATAGTGATAAGATTTATGTTCGTGAATCTTCGCTTAAAGAGAAAAAAATCGATACGTGGCACACAAAATTAAATAGACACATAAGATACACACACCTACACACAGTTACTTTAAGAATGCATCGAACCCATGAAAATACACCTATGGTTGCCAATAAGGAAAAAGCTCATGTCAATCCCCGCCAAAAAGGTTGACAATCTCCAAGAAGAAAAAGAAAACGGTACATGGTGCTAAGAAGATCCGCTGAGAGGACAAGGGAGAAGCATTGAGCATTTGGAACGTGGCCACTCCAGGGGTGATGCTGGGTGGCGGCAAGCTGGCCTGTGCTGTTACTCAAAGGAGGGATGGGAACTTTTTTTTTTTTTACCAGAAAGGAAATTTTCCCTCGGGCGCTGTATTACCGAGCAGTCTTTCCTTGCTCCAAAACATATATATCTTTCTCGGGGATTTTAACCAATTTAGATTGTTTGGCAAGAGTGTGGGGAGAGCGGGGCGGGGCGGGGCTGGGAGTGGGTGAAAGTGTGAGTTGGGGAGGGGCTGCCTAGAGGCGGGACAGAAGGGGCGGGGCTGTCACTCCCGCCACACCCACACACTCACCGCGGACACATTCCTCCCTATCATTTCGCTGTGCTGGTGTCGCTCCTTGAAATCAGCGTCGAACTGCTGATGGCAATCTGTCTCGCCTTGGTGCATCCGCTCTTTCTTGCCATCCACGTGGCCGCCTCGCTCCGATGGCCGCCGCACCTCCACTCAAGTTTCCCTTTCCAGCCCGATGACTTTTTTTCCCTCATCCTCTCTTTGTTGATCTGTAATTTTTTCCACACAGCACCGAGAGTAAAGCAAACAATTATACCTCGTTTCCTACTGGCAAAAACCTCACCATAGTCATTTATGATTCGCTCTTTATTGATAATTAAAAGTTTCTTAATATAACTATGAATAGGAATAGAGTAGCGCCATTTACGTCAGCCACTGCTCAATAAGAAGTACCTGTATGAAGCATAATAAGATACTGCTGCTCGCCGCCCCGCACTTTGTAGCACGCGATGCACACAAGGATTCAACAGTTCTTGCCTGATACATAATTAGCTTCGAGCAAAATGTTTTACCCACTTCTGTAATCATATAATCATATTCCCTCGAATGCTTGCTACAGAATTACATAAATGAGTTAATGAGAAGCCTGTAGTGCTTTACGAGAATTCTTGATCTTCAAATATTGCCAGCGAGTTCCGGGAGGTGAAACCAACGTGGCAGTTAAATCAAGAAAATATAAGGAATAGTAAGAAGTATGAGGGATTATGTTCTTACAAAAAAAAAAAATCATATAAGAACTAGAAAAAAAGAACTATAAAAGTGGAGCGAGGAGAATGTTTAAGAATCAAGCTTTTAAAATAATTCCTAACTTGTTCCACCTGAAGCAATCGAGAACTGTTACATTATACATTAGAAATAATCATCCATCTGTACTTCAATGATGATTTAGTGTACGTGTCAAGAAAAGTTTAAAAATGATCACTAACACACATACAGACTTTTCTTGAAGCACTGCCTCAGCTTGCTCGCTTCCACATGAAAAGCTGAACCAGGAACAGCAAAAAATATCTTGTTATTAGCCACCCCATTTACTTTTAGGATAGGTTCGTTTAGGTTTCATCAGCTCAGGATAGGATAGGTTAGATTCCATAGCCTAAATTAACCAAGCAGAAACAAACCTAACATATCTATCCTAATACATTTCATGCAATTTCTTTATATACATCAATGAAAAGTCTGTTCATGCTCAATTATGGCTGATGAAGTAATACGCAAATCTAGCAAAATGGTACACACTTCTTATGTGAGTAAAGCCGAGCGTTCATTACCTATCATTTACAAGTATATTATTATATTATATTATATTATACTATATTATATTGAATTAAGAGATAGATAGATAGATAGATAGATAGATAGATAGATAGATAGATAGATAGAGAGAGAGAGAGAGAGAGAGAGAGAGAGAGAGAGAGAGAGAGAGAGAGAGAGAGAGAGAGAGAGAGAGAGAGAGAGAGAGCATTGGCTAATATGGGATGGTGTGTGTGTGTGTGTGTGTGTGTGTGTGTGTGTGTGTGTGTGTGTGTGTGTGTGTGTGTGTGTGTGTGTGTATGGTGTGTGTGTGTGTGTGTGTGTGTGTGTGTGTGTGTGTGTGTGTGTGTGTGTGTGTGTGTGTGTGTGTGTGTGTGTGTGTGTGTGTGTGTGTGTGTGTGTGTGTGTGTCTGGTCTGGTGCACAAACAGTTGATTTATTCGACAACTTACAAAATATCACTCCTCTAAAATATCACATCTATGGCTCGCTGACTTTTCTCGCGACCATCACTGCACACACACACACACACACACACACACACACACACACACACACACAGACACACACAGACACACAGACACACACACACACACACACACACACACACACACACACACACACACACACACACACACACACACACACACACACACTAACACGGTCTACGGAACATCACCATCACACTCCAACCAGGATCTTTTTACCACCACCACCACGACCACCAACACCAGCTCACGTAAGCCCTGCAGGTTCCGAGGTAAATACTACCACTGATTTGCCATCGCGTGTAATTTGATTCCCCGGTGTGGCTTTCCGCTGAGCACCGTCATTAGCAGCAGTCTTACGCGGTTATATAATGGTACATCGTAAGTGCTTCTTTCATTAGCGATCATGTGCGGCTTTCATCAGCGGCTGTTGAATGCAGGTAAGGTAGGAGTAGCCGAATTAGTGTGCGTCATTAGTGAGTGCCGTTAGTGGCCGTCCCGAGTGGGAGCAATTAGGGGTTGCGGCGTGTGGCGGCAATTAGCGGCAGCCTCCGAATGAGCACTGATAATACATAGGATGACTGAAAAACGCTTGGGGACTCGCCGCTGGGAGGGACAGGGTGAGGGGCAGAGAGTGTGAGGAGCCAGGTAAGGAGCTGGGAGGCTGTGAGAAGCAGGACGCAAGGTGTCAGGGATGTGAGGAGGCATGTGCAAGGTGTCAGGGGGCAGGATGCAGGTGTGGAGGGGCGGGGGCACCACACGCATAATGATACAGTGTCGCGCACCCTGGCACGACTCAGCTGTTCACAGACGGAGCTTTGAGTCACCGCAAACACTTACTTGCCACTGTGATGCGTTTTAGGGAGTCATTGTTGTTATTGTTGTTGCTGTTGTTGGTGATGTTGTTGTTGTTGTTATTGTTGTTGTTGTTGTTGTTGTTGTTGTTGTTGTTGTTGTTGTTGTTGTTGTTGTCTAAAAAAAAATAATGTGAATCACAATCCTTAAGCATCTTCAACATAACCTCTACCAGTTATTGTTTCGATATTATTGTCATTATAATAATAATAATAATAATAATAATAATAATAATAATAATAATAATAATAATAATAATAATAATAATAAATAGTAGTAGTAGTAGTAGTAGTAGTAGTAGTAGTAGTAGTAGTGGAAGTGGTAGTAGTAGTAGTATCATTATTATTACTATTATTATTATTATCATTACCATCATCATCATCATCATCATCATCATCATCATTGTTATCTCGATGATGACAAAGTTCTACATAATTCATGCAGGCACACGACGAGAGGGAAAGAGCAAGGCACCTCGCACTCAGCCAGGAGGAAGGGAGACACGGTAGGCTGGGAAATAACATCGCTGCCACGGAATGTTGGTGATCTGATGAGGCGGAACTATCAAATTACATTAGAGACAATTATGACAAATGTTGGGCAGTGAGATGGAAAAGTAAGGACCAGTATTAACAAAGATTCTCAGAGTTCGTCTCAGCCTTCTGCTTAGACTTGTGCTTGTCTGTTAAGTGGTCTTAAAGATGTGCTGAGACGAACTCTTAATTCCCAGTATGAAATAGTGAAAGAGCAAAACAGTAAAATCTTATATTTCTCAATTTTGAGCTAATAGTGCAATCTTTTTACACTATTTTAATTAAATAACAAAAAGAATTGATTTTGTAAGGATATGAGCGTATAAATTTATGTTTATTAATAAACAAATTAAATCCCGCTCAAGGCGCGTGTATTTTGTCTTATTGTTTACTTCCTTGAGCCAGCGTTGCCTTACCACTCCCACTCAGCAGCGCCTCCTTTCCTGTTCAGAGTCACTCAGGTTATCGAGAACATCCTTACGGAGCTGATAATTCTTGAGGTGGCGGGCTCGGGCTCGACGGTCGGCCATCTTTGTTTGATTAGCTTAGTCTTAGCATAACTATTAAAGTTAAGGAGATAGGAAAAAAATTGGTTCTGAAATAGAGTGGTAGATGAGTGGAATGGACTCAGTAATCATGTTGTTAGTGCTAATACATTAGAGAGCTTTAAGAGAAGATTAGATAGGTTTATGGATGGGGATAATAGATGGAAATAGATGGATTTATTTCATACAGGGACTGCCACGTGTAAGCCTGGTCGCTTCTTGCAGCTTCCCTTATTTCTTATGTTCTTATGTTCTATGTTAAACCGACTCCGTATCTGTCTTAACTTTAAGAACTAGACTAAGCACAATTTAAGAAGGTAAGCACAACTCTAATCATAAGAGCTGGGCTGAGTCAAACCTCTATAGTTAAGAATCTTTGTTAATACGAATCCAAAAATCCGCCACAAAGAAAGACTCCAGTCCCCTCACTCAGGAGGGGCAGCACGCCTCCTCTTGATTTGATTTTAATGTAACCGGCGATGTGATATTTGCAGAAATCTAAGAAAATAATAATAGAATAAAACCCAAAATAGAAAATATTCTTGTTATTTGCTTATTTATTCATTTATGTATCTATATATTTTTTTTTCTATTTTATATGTTTATTTATATTTACCTACTTTCATATTTTACTTCTATTTCTTTTTATTTATTTATTTATTTAATTTTTTTTTTTTTAGACTTACGAGACAGCAAAGACATTTCATAAAACAGTCATGCTTGTCTCCTCTTACGTATTCAGGTCTGAGTCCTTATCACACCGAGGAACCTTACAACACTCACGCGTACTTGACATAACTTCCGTCGTGGTCACATGTTAAATGAAACACGACGTGAATATAAGCCTCATGCATCTTAAATATAACCTCTCCCAACACCAGCAGGACTCAACTTTCTCCTTAAAACATCATGCGCAAAGAAAATGGGTTTAATCAACCTAGCTGAATACTGATCCCCTCTGCGTGCCATCATATGACAGAACAGTATTCCGACTCATGAAACTGTCGCGAAATATTTGTCAATGTTGCCAAAAATCAAGGTCTTTCACAAGGCTGTTTTACATATTTATCTATTCTATGTGTTAATGAGTCTATTTATTAGCTACCTACTTAACAAACATTGATCTGTTATTTATATATTCTCTACTTCATATTACGAGGCATGATCGTTTGGACAGTCTTATTTTAAAACAAGTCCTGGATACCTTAGGTAGAAAGCAGGAATGATGCCAAGTGTGCTGCACGGTGTGTGAAACGCTTCAGCCATTCAGCTTAAATAAAGTTAAAGTAATTTCTGCAAATGAGATACTGGTCGAGTCATAGCGCTGCAACAACGAAACCATATGATTAGGATCCGAGCGAACCATCCGGGCCCTTTGCAGCGCTACGATCGGGAGGCGTGACAATTTATGACTTATTATAATTACTAGTTATGAAAGAAAGCATTTGCTAAAATTATCCAGTTTACGTTCTCGTTTGCATAAAATGACAAATTCATCGTTTTACAAAGGGTAAGTTAGTTACATTTATTCATTTTCTTTCTTTCCACGCAGTGGGTACAGTCGGATGTTATCCTTAATATTCTGACGAAAATAGTTATGGTCTTGTAAGCAGCAACGGCCGTCGAATAAATGACTCCCCAATTTTCTGAATTTCCCTCCCAAAGATATCAGATGAGTAAGGAATGGACCACATTTCCCAGGCTGTAACATTGGGCACTACTGGTTAGGACTCTCGCTTCTCACAGGACGGCCACTAGGAGCCATTTTTACGTAACTCTTCTCGATACAAAATTTGTTCACCAGTTGCCTCCATTTCTTAACTCTGCTCCTCCTCCTCCTCCTCCTCCTCCACAGAGTAGTTTTTTACCATCGTCACATCTCAGTGATGATAACTAGCCATAATGTAATTCTCTAGGCGAGCGATGGCCAGAATAACCTATAAAACACCTCTTTCAACGATAACGTGAGAAAGACACAGAGGGGGGCCTGCTGCTGCTCCTCCTCCTGCTGCTGCTGCTGCTGCTGCTGAGTGATGAAGTGCAAGATAAAATAATATAACATCATAATTCATTGCCGTAAAAAGCATGCATTACCAGATGTCTTGGAGATTTATTACCCATCATTCTATCTATTACATCAACATGCATCCCAAAATGCTATTATGTCTCATTATGTAACATTTTTCTCACACACACACACACACACACACACACACACACACACACACACACACACACACACACACACACACACACATTCATCACGAGCAAACAACATTTTCTGATACATTTTGACGTAATAAGGAGAATGGCTAATAAATTTTCAAAGTATCTTGTAATGCATACATTTTGATAATTTATTATTATTACATTTTGTCTTCAAATCGGCCACCACAAGCACAACCACCACAATCACTACCACCACCACGACCACCACAACGACCACCACCGCCACCGCCGCCATCTCATCTACTCCTTGTCTCTCACGGTCTCGCTGAAGGCATGTGTTGCTGATGGTGTCAAAACTAAAAATTATATCAGAAGGTTGCAAAAATAAGCTGATGAAAGAGGCGAAGCAATCTAGTTTCATATGAAAATTAAACTAAAAACTGAGGAGCCAAAACTGACAAAGACACGCCGCCAAAAATAATTTAATAAGGAAAGCGGTGTGGTAAACATAGGATAAATATAGAACTGGGCGGATCTTTTGGGAAAGTCATGAAAAAAAAAAAGACAATTAGCAGAGAAACGGACGAGACAAAATTTGTAAAAAAAAGCAGACAACATGAAAAAGAATGGATCTAGAACGAAACCCAATAAAAAAAAAAGAGAAGAAAAACTGTCAGAAAAAAGAGAAGAAAGAAAGTATATCGATCCGAAAAATAGACGTAACCTTCTAAAAGAGACGTGGTTAAAAAAAAAAAAAAGACGTTCTCGGAGCCAAGGTAAATAAAAGAAAATACGGTAAGATATGTGGCTAAAATCAATATTATAGAAGGGTGAGAAGGAAAATATATATTTTTTTTAATGAGCGTGACCAACAGGAAATTAATAGAAAATGCGAGGAAAATATAATAGATCAAATAGAAAGTGACATATCAAGAAACAAAACTGGTTCGTGAACAGAGGAATTGAAAACGAATTTAATACAGAAATGAACATGACCCAAAGTTAATCAATCCGAAAAGTAAAAAAAAAAAAAAAAAGTAATGAAGAAGGAATCTACTAGAAATGGGAGTAGTAAAAATCTGTCTCACTGAGAAAGAGCCAAAATGGAATTTATGGGAAAATAGGCTAAGTCAAGGATTTCATTCGGGAAAAAAAGCGAACGTGGCCAACAAATTTTTGACAGATGAAGGGTTCAACATTAAGTGAAACTCACTAAAAATGGTGAGATCAAACCAGACATGAGACAAAA
>NC_087151.1:13912500-13940000 GCF_035594125.1 Scylla paramamosain
TTATTATTATCATTATTATTATTATTATCATCATCATCATCATTATTACTGCCATTATCATAATTCCTTCTCTTCCTCCTACTGCTCCTCATCCTTTTCCTCCTCCTTTTCCTCCTCCTTCCCCTCTTCCTCTTTCTCTTTCTCCTCCTCCTCCCTCCTCCTCCTCCTCCTCCTCCTCCTCCCTCCTCCAAATTTTCTTTATCTTCTTTTCTTCCTGTATCCTTTTTTCCATCTTCTTTCATCTTCATTTTCTCATCACGAAGCCGGAAACTCCTTTTCTTCGACTTCATCACATCTGTTTTTTTCACTTTCATGTGTGTGTGTGTGTAGGTGTGTGTGTGTGTGTGTGTGTGTGTGTGTGTGTGTGTTTTTATGTAGGAAGGATACTGGCCAAGGGCAACAAAAATCTAATAAAAAAAAATGCCCACTGAAATGCCAGTCCCTAAAAGGGTCAAAGCAGTGGTCAAAAATTGGTGGATAAGTGTCTTGAAACCTCCCTCTTGAAGGAATTCAAGTCATAGGAAGGTGGAAATACAGAAGCAGGCAAGGAGTTCCAGAGTTTACCAGAGAAAGGGATGAATGATTGAGAATACTGGTTAACTCTTGCGTTAGAGAGGTGGACAGAATAGGAGTGAGAGAAAGAAGAAAGTCTTGTGCAGCGAGGCCGCGGAAGGAGGGGAGGCATGCAGTTAGCAAGATCAGAAGAGCAGTTAGCATGAAAATAGCGGTAGAAAACAGCTAGAGATGCAACATTGCGGCGGTGAGAGAGAGGCTGAAGACAGTCAGTTAGAGGAGAGGAGTTGATGAGACGAAAAGCTTTTGATTCCACCCTGTCTAGAACAGCAGTATGAGTGGAACCCCCAGACATGTGAAGCATACTCCATACATGGACGGATAAGGCCCTTGTACAGAGTTAGCAGCTGGGGGGGTGAGAAAAACTGGCGGAGACGTCTCAGAACACCTAACTTCATAGAAGCTGTTTTAGCTAGAGATGAGATGTGAAGTTTCCAGTTCAGATTATAAGTAAAGGACAGACCGAGGATGTTCAGTGTAGAAGAGGGGGACAGTTGAGTGTCATTGAAGAAGAGGGGATAGTTGTCTGGAAGATTGTGTCACACACACACACACAGTGTGTGTGTGTGTGTGTGTGTGTGTGTGTGTGTGTGTGTGTGTGTGTGTGTGTGTGTGTGTGTGTGTGTGTGTGTGTGTGTGTGTGTGTATGTGTGTGTGTGTGTGTGTGTGTGTGTGTGTGTGTGTGTGTGTGTGTGTGTGTGTGTGTGTGTATGCTTGTACGTGACCAGAATCCATTTTCTAAGTACTACTAATCACTCTCTAGTAATTTAGGCCCTCTCTTTTCATTGTTCTTCCTTTTTCTTTCCTTTCTTTCTTGCATTGTGTTCCTCGTACGTCCCTCTCTCCTTCCTCGCTCCCTCCGCCGTTCTCTTCATTTGCATTTATTAACCTAATCTGTATAGTTTGTCTTAACATTTACTTTTGCTTTATCTATCCAGCGCTCAATTTCTTATCTGACTTTACTGTAACACTGCATCACACTTCCCGCCCCCCCTCCCCCTCGCCGAACACACACACCTGACGCAACAACACCTTCGGACCGCTACCTGGAGAAGGCGATTAACCCACGCTGATCAACGTTACTCTTCTGGTTGTGTGTTGCAAAGTCTCTCTCTCTCTCTCTCTCTCTCTCTCTCTCTCTCTCTCTCTCTCTCTCTCTCTCTCTCTCTCTCTCTCTCTCTCTCTCTCTCTCTCTCTCTCTCTCTCTCTCTCTCGCTACACAAACACACACACACACACACACACACACACACACACACTACACACACTACCATCACCACTACCACCACCACCACATCGCTCCGATCTCCTTGAAATGTGATGAAATATAGAATGAAGAAACAAGATCTCCGCGTTGCAAGTGTGGAGCGTTGCCCGGGGGAGGATATCATGTTAAACGTGCGCTGGTCAGCAAATGAAGGCTTGACAAACATGAAGAAATTTCAAAATGTAAACGATGAAGAAGAGAAGGTATGCGAGGAAGGCGAGACGTAAGTTACTGAGCCACGTTGATCCCAAATTTCATCTTACTGCTGCACGAGTCGCTTGCTCCTTTCCAAGACCCATCCGCATCGCCATTATGGAGATGTCTCACTTGTTATGAAGTAGTACTATTTAGTAAAGATAGGCTCACTTTATCTTTCTACATCCATAACTCTCCAAAGTTTCTATTTCTCTTATCGACTTGTTATGACGACTGTATAGGTTTATTAAGGGTGTCTCCATGGTTCTGGAAAAAGTTTGATGAAATTCCACGTCAGCGATGGAAAAACATAACTCAGAAAAAAAAACCATTTCCTTAGCCTTTAGAATATATATATATAAAAAAAAAAATATATATATATATATATATATATATATATATATATATATATATATATATATATATATATATATATATATATATATATATATATATATATATATATATATATATATATATATATATATATAAGTAAGAAGTATTTTATGTATATTGCTGGCCTTGGGTCCCACTGGCGCTGTAGAGGCCACAGAAATAGAATGTGACACCTTAGCAATAATCACATGCTTCGCTCATATCGTGTTTCATCTACAATCTGTAATCATCATATATATGGGGTATTTTTTACATATGGTAAATGGCATAAATACACGAAGTGTAAGAGACTGCACTTTAAATAAACCATCTATTCAAAAACCATTCCCTTTTTCTTTTTTTTTACTAGAATAGCCTAGACTTAATATTCAAAACTATAGATTTTTTTTATAGCTTACTGTATTACCACGCGGCAGAAAAAAAAAAAGGCATGTTTTGTTAGTTTTTTTTTTTTTTTCCTAGTGCAAACATTTTTCCTTGAAGTAACAGTTGTCTTTGATTTGCTTGACATAAAGAAAAAAGAAAGAATCATCGAAAAATAAACTTACACGAAGAACAATATTGTATGCAATGTGAATGCGGGGGACTAGCCGCCACGCCCTTGACGCAGCTCCCTGGTGCCGAGAAGGAATGGCTGCTCCAAACTGTTTAATAGCAACAGATTATAACAGAGATAAAAGTAAGAGTCAGATTTTACTTCAGCTGTCTTGCACACGCACTCTGGTACACCAAGCTTGATGTATATGTGCTCTCGTAGCCTGACCCACATGCAAAGGCAGGGATTGTGTGTTCGGGTGTCGGTACACGTCCTATGTATGCTTGGCCCGAGAGCCCCCGTGGATTCAGGCAGGGGTGTTATGAAGTGGTGCCAGGAGAAGGCGCAGCGGGAGTGTTGGTGATGGAGAGGACGGCTGCTGCTCGGGGGAAGGCCTTACACACATTAGCTCTCCATTTCACTGCTTGCATCACTGGGTAATATCATGTAAGTGTTCAGACTCCCCGCTGACAGGCAATACAACACACTCCTCATAGTGACTGTCGCTTACCATTTTCTGTGTAAGACATGTACGTAGGCACACACACACACACACACACACACACACACACACACACACACACACACACACACACACACACACACACACACATCTCTGGCCAAGGAATCTAGTCTTAGCACATCAGCACAATAATGAGCAGCAGCGGCAGCAGCAAGGGGCAGTACTGGTGTTTCAAGACGATCTGTGCTGCCTGGTCTCCTCTTCACCAAGAAAACAAAGCAAGAAAACGAAAAGTAAAGGTATCATCTTATCTTTTGGAGCATATAAACACAAAAATGATGATTATGTATGTGAATGTCAGAGGAAACTGTCATGGCATTAATAAGGATAACACTATTAAAAAATAAAAAAGTAACCCCCGAATTTCTAGGCAAATACGTATGAAAAAAAGTAAAGCTTTTGTCTCTTGTATAGGGTATGTCATTACTTTTATTGTTCTGTGGTGAGTGTGACGCCTTAAAAGTAACTGACACCACACTGGAAAGACAGGACGCAGCAACAAAGGCGGAGACACACAAGAGGAACAATCAAAGCATCCCTCATATAGCTTCCCATGACTATAATAAACAACTAAAATAATGAGCGTAACAATGCTCACAATGAAACTCGTCTTTTGGGACGGTACTCACACCGCCTGCAGCAGCCCGCGCCTTCACAGAGATTGTAAGTATGTGCCTGTCATTTCTGCAACTTGAGGCATGACAGTTTCTCTCACGGTAACACAAAGACGTTTCCTGCATAATCTTGCAAAACTCACTTCTGCAGTTGGACTTTAGTGACTATATGATTTTAGTGATTTCTCAAGTGATTTATTTCCCTTTTTAATTTCTTTCTAATGTAAAGGAGGCTGGCCAATAGCTACAAAAGTCAGAAAAATACAAAAAAGACACTTGCTACTTTCAAAAAAATGTAAATAGAAAAGAATTCTCCACCAATCAACCAATTCATACTCTCTCTCTCTCTCTCTCTCTCTCTCTCTCTCTCTCTCTCTCTCTCTCTCTCTCTCTCTCTCTCTCTCTCTCTCTCTCTCTCTCTCTCTCTCTCTCTCTGTCTATCTATCTATCTATCTATCTATCTATCTATCTATCTATCTATATATCTCTATCTCTCTCATCGCGTCTGGCTCATTTGACCACGGTTGGCCTCTGTTAAGACAAGCAGTGAAGGGATAGAATCCAAGTGACGTTTTGATGGATGGTGATTGGCTAATTGAGACCGCTAATGGACTTAGCGAGCTCCTGGAAATGGCAACTGATTGGCCGGGTGGAAAGTCTGGCTAATGGCTCGACTCGGCCCGGCATGAGAAAGTCTGCTGTTGTGATTTATAAAGACCAGATGATGATGATAGTGATAGTGATGGTGATGATGGTGATGGTGATGATGATGGTGATGGTGGTATAGACTCACTATAGGGCTGTGATTTATAGAGAATAAAGGATAATGATGATGATGATGATGATGATGATGATGATGATGATAATGATGATGGTAATAGTGATGATGATGATGATGATGAGGATGATGAAGCAGCACGGTACTCGTAGTGAGGATGATCAGGATAATGACAATGATGATGATGATGATGATGATGATGATGATGATGATGATGATGACGATAACAATGATTTAAAATATTCAAAATGGACAAAGGAAAGCATGAGAATGAAAATAAAAAGAATACGTAGTCTCCATTTGTAGAAAATTTCAACTAATTTCAGTCTCACATCACAACATTTTTTTTTTTTTCCTTTACTCATAGATTCACTTTTCACTTTTTTCTTTATCGTCATTAACATCCCCCTCTTCCTCTTCTGTCTCCATTATCATCACTATTCTCTTCCTGTCCTCAATGATTTCTTGTTATAATTTACGTCATTATCGTCATCGTTTATTACTTCATCCACCATCATCACCATCACCACTGCCCGCCACTACCAGCACCACCACCCACACCAGCATTATCATCACAGTTACGATCATTATTAATACCATCATCATTATTGTCATCATCATTAGAAGAAGGAAGAAGAGGAGATTGAAGTGGAGGAGAAGGCAGAAGGAGGATGAAAGCAAGAGGACGAGGACGAAGCTGAAAAACAATGACAGTGAAAACAAAACAAAAAAAAATGGACAAAGTTAAAATACAACGCAGATAAAACAAAATCACTGAGAAAGAGAGAGAGAAAGGCAAACACAGAGAAATAAATAGAGTAAGTTAAAATACAACGTCAAAGAATAATAATAACAACAGATAAATCATTAAATAACAACATCGAAATGCCGCCTCAAAGATCAGAACACTACAAGACAAGCAAGGCACTTCACGAAGGTCTGGTCGGCGTGCGCGGTTCCAGGTGGCTGCGGCAAGCGGCGGTCAGCAGAGTTTGTGCCTCCGATACGAGCAAATTGTGTCGAAAAACTTTCTTGTCATTCGTGATTTACGAGGACGTTCATGGCGTTTTCCGGAATTCGGGAGGGAAGTGAAAGAGAGGAAAAGATGAGCCAAAAACATAACAGAATAATAAAAACGCATATTTGAAAGTCGTAAAGATGAAACCGACAAAACAACAAAGAATCCGAACTTTTTTTTTTTTTTTTGTAGAGTATCAGCCGCCTTACAGTGTCTGACCAGAAGCTAAACACCCACATTACCGCCGCCACCCATCTAAGGGCCGGCGAGACTCCCTCTCACTAGGCTCATTCAGGCTCCAGGCACTTGTGTACAACAACGCCGCGTCAGATATTAGGAGGCACCTTCCCCGCCTCCTCTTGATAAATGTGGGAACACCTGTCAAACCAAAAAGACATCGGAGTCCTTTTACTTCATCCATCTTTCTTCTTTTTCTTCTTTCCTTCTCTCTCTCTTCTGTTAAAGATCTTCCCTGCAGCGCGTGGTGATGCGTGGCGCGGCGGTGAGACTCAGCCAAGCGACGCACGCCAGAACGAGACATTGCAAGGAAACCGGAACCAATTCAAGCGTCTTTGATCCTGGTTTAGCCAATGAGTGTTTGTGGTCTTCGTTTCATCTTTGTGTGAATAACTAAGTTTCACATACACACACACACACACACACACACACACACACACACACACACACACACAAGCAAAGATCCATAAGTCCCCTTGCCGCAGAAATCTTCATTACGTGAGAGAAAACACGACTCAATTTACTCGTGAATGACTTATCATTTATCTTCTGCTATAATGCTCTAAATTTAGATCTGCACTACAAATTAAGTGGAGAGCATGAATTTGATGGTGAAGGTAATACTAATATACTATTATATGATGCTGTAATTGATATTAGTTAAAGGATAAAAAATCGTTTGGACTGGTCAGCGGTCACATTAATCCTCATATATCCGACTGAGTTAAGATGGATTTGCCGCATCACAGTAACAAAACAAGACATTCATAAATCTATTTTGCTCATTTCAGGATTCAGGACGTGGCTTACATTAGCTGGGTATCCTGCCGCCCGCCACGCCACCCTTCTACGCACCAGTCGTGGCGCAACACAGCCAACGAACGCAGATTAAGGGCCGACGGAAACCTTGCATCCTGATCCCGAAATCCTTCATCACCTAACTCTTTATGTAAGACGAACAGGATGTTACGTACAGACAAAAGATCTTTTGTAGAACCTCCGTCAGTCTCTCCACGAGCTCTTTACTGCGTGCAATACTCAGAGCTGTCCTATCTGTCCTGCGCCATATGACAGCGATGTTGCGACGCCTTCCCTTTTTTTTTAATCAATCAGTCAGTCAGTCCTGTCTGTCTCGACAGTTTTGTTTTATTATTATTATCATTTCATAGTGTAAGAAGCAGGAAGAGGATTGGGAGGAATAAGAAGAAGGTAAAGGAAATTATGAAAGAAAATAGTGGTGCAGCTATTTTAGACTGATATGAACGTTTCTGAGATAAAAGAAGAGGCTGGATGAGGTCACAAGTGAATCCACTGTCTTTTCCTGGTCTTATTATTGCTATTATTGCTATTATTGGTCATCTCATGGAAGCAACTAAAGCTACATTCAGAGGATTTGATCTTTGCTTGTTTAGATCACTCCAGATGACCACAGCAAAGTCCTGTAAGGTTGACGGTTTCTATTTATTATTTCATATTACGTGTGTGTCTAGAAAGGGAGGTAATGATTGCATACCAAGCACACCAACGCCTTGCACGGAACAAATCATCAATTACAACAGAGAGAAAGTAAGTTCGCTGTGGCAGGTATGCGTCGATTCGCAAGGGTTTGGTAGACGAAAAATGACAGGAGTTCTTTCTTTTCAAAAGCTTCAGGACTGTGAAGTATCGGCCATTACTGTGTTCTGGCCCGACAGACTCAGCTGCTCTACTGGAGGATTTCTGATAGTGTGGGAAAAGTTATCAAAAAGATCCCTGTCATCATTAGCTGATGAGCCTTTTTGAACCTGATCATTTCGCAGCATTTGAAATTCAACCCTAAAGTCTTAAGAGGTTTTAAATCGACCAAACTTCAAGATGTAATCTCCTTGTGCCAGTGTGAGTGACGCACACCGAGGAGGACATGCAACACTTAGGCACTCTGCTAAACTACAGAATATCTCCAAGATATTAACTAAAATCAGAATCCATTTTTTTTTTTTTTTGTACTTCTTGTCTTTTTCTTAAGGAGTAAACCAGCGCTTCATGTAACACGTGTCTGTACGGAATGATAAGGCCTCAGTGGAATGAACAAAAAATTGTGAATGTGAGTGGAAAAGGAAACATTTCTTGCATTTCTTTTTTTTTTTTTTTGGGTGGATGACAAAGCTATTCCTACTTTCCATCCCCACTCGCATCACCCTGGGCGTCAGGAGCCCCGCCGCTCATTGGTACCTACTTACATATTTCTGGAGATTGTCGCATGTATCGCTGGCAACACTGACTTGTACACAATACATCGTGTGTGTGTGTGTGTGTGTGTGTGTGTGTGTGTGTGTGTGTGTGTGTGTGTGTGTGTGTGTGTGTGTGTGTGTGTGTGTGTGTGTGTGTTTTCGCAGTAAGAGACGGTATTTGACCTTATCTTGGCTTTTCCCACCTGAAAACCAAGTCCCCAACATTCAAGGGGATAGTAGCCGAAACAAAATAAGAAATAGAGCTGCATGACTCTTCTTAATAACTACCTTCTTCATTTGTTATATGTATCATTCCTACTATATGAGAGAGAGAGAGAGAGAGAGAGAGAGAGAGAGAGAGAGAGAGAGAGAGAGAGAGAGAGAGAGAGAGAGAGAGAGAGAGAGAGAAACATAAACCAATAAGCAGATCAAAGGATGCTGCCGGAACACACATGGGCAGGCGCGCACTGCGGGGTGACATTGCAGGTGAGGCGAGGCGTGTGGTGGTGCGGGACAATGGGTGTGAGGAGTGACTGATGCAGGGACTCGGCACCTGAGATGAATGCAGGGATGCGGGGGATGGAGGTGGAGTGGTGGAGTCACTCTTATCCTCTCTCTCTCTCTCTCTCTCTCTCTCTCTCTCTCTCTCTCTCTCTCTCTCTCTCTCTCTCTCTCTCTCTCTCTCTCTCTCTCATATAGTAGGAATGATACGTATTACAAAAGAAAAAAAATACACTGTACACATTTTGGGAGAATAACCACCAGCACGCACACACGCACGCACAATCCACCTACCCCCCAACCAACCACCACACACACACTCACACACTCACACCACAGAAGTAAAAATAATATTGCATTATATAAGAGTACATTTCTCGTGATAATTTTTCCTTTTACTTGTTCTCTCTCTCTCTCTCTCTCTCTCTCTCTCTCTCTCTCTCTCTCTCTCTCTCTCTCTCTCTCTCTCTCTCTCTCTCTCTCTCTCTATCTATCTATCTATCTATCTATCTATCTATCTATCTCTCTATCTATCTATCTATTTATCTATCTATCTTACATACGTGAATTTATGATATGAAGCCAATCTTTTCCATTTTTCTTGGATTCCTTCCCTCCACTTCTCTCTTCCTCCTCATTCATTCCAATTTTCTTTTTTTTTTTTCCCAGGTTTTAGAAAATGACTAGCAAGCAGTGAATATGTAGGCTGGTTATGTCGCTCACCTCGAGACTGACGCTGGAAGAGGAGTTGTAGTGGGTGACTGAACCTTATCTGTGGAAAACAAAAAGGAGGTTTTAGTTCTGAAGGTGGATCTGAACTTGTGAGGCTTGGAGACAGGCAGACAGACAGACAGATAGATAAATAGACAGACAGACAGACAGATAAGTAAACACACACACACACACACACCACACACACACCACACACACACACACACACACTTCTCCTCATTATACATATTGACGACATGCCACGTGTAAGCCCTAACCTTTACTTTCTTATATTTGCAGATGTCACCCAATATATCGCTGTCAGATAAAAATATAAAATCTTCGCATACAAATTTAAATTCAGAACTTTAACAAGTAAGTAACTCAGTAGCTAAAGGTGGGTAAAACTAATAGTCAGTGTTAATAAAACCAGTTGTGTGTAATTTTTAAAATCGTCCTCTACAATATGATATTACAGAAGATCAGTCAGATTTACGGATGACGACGATAGGTGGAAACAGGTAAGTTGGTTTCACACATGTAGGCCCGACGACTTCTTGCAGCTTCTCTTATTTTTTTATGTTCCGGTAGGCTCCGGTACAGACGTGGTAATCATGTCCACAGCAACCGCATAACTCTAAACCCACACAGCATCGTGCAATCTGGCCGCCACTTATGGAACTCGTTACCACCAACTATAAAATCACAAGTGAACAATTCTACTTCCTCCATTTTCAAGAACATTTAAAAAATGTTCACAATCGTTTTTTATGCATGTACGTATGTGAAGTGTGTGTGTGTGTGTGTGTGTGTGTGTGTGTGTGTGTGTGTGTGTGTGTGTGTGTGTGTGTGTGTGTGTGTGGTGTGTGTGTGTGTGTGTGTGTGTGTGTGTTGCGTGCTTGCTGGTACATGTGAGTGAGAACAGGACCATGTGTACGTGTGAATTACTTATGAAATGGTTGCATATGCGTGTAGGATTTCAAATATATAAACTTGCATATATCAATATAGTGTGTGTGTGTGTGTGTGTGTGTGTGTGTGTGTGTGTGTGTGTGTGTGTGCTTTTTCTAGTCTATCACTGTCTATCCCTTCTCTCTTGCCGCAGTCTAGAGAGTGATGATGACACGCCGCAAACGCCTTGCGCTAAGGAAACACACACTAGCGTCGGCCGTCGTCGTCCCGCCCAGGCCAGTCAGTAGTTGGCGATGGTGATTCAGTGAGAAACGTATTAAACCTGCAATATAATGACGTTAGGATGCGGGACGAGTACATCACAACGTTCATAAACAGCTAGTGAAATAGTAAAGGTTTGATAAGATATCAGTTTTACATATTTTGAAGTGAGACGATCACTGAAAAAGAGGGACAAACATTACAGAAGCAAGAGAAAGAGAGTAACCCTCACTACCCTATGTCTTGCTTACATTACATGTGTAGCTTGTCATCCTGTCACGGTCACCATCGTGAGAGCCAACGCGTTTCCTGCTTTTCTTTCTTCCGTTGTGTTCCTGTATATTTGCGTGTTTCCTCCGAGGTGCTTTCCCCGCCAGTCATTATTATTATCATCAAAGTAACACAACAGGCGGCGTGGTCGTGGTACTTTTAAGTTCCAGCGAAAATGTACCGAGGAGAAGCGGGAATGTAAGGAAAGTGTTGTGAAATTATTTGTTACTTTTGATTTACTTTCCTGATTTTTTTCATCTCTCTCTCTCTCTCTCTCTCTCTCTCTCTCTCTCTCTCTCTCTCTCTCTCTCTCTCTCTCTCTCCTCGTCTCTCTCTCTCTCTCTCTCTCTCTCTCTCAATCTTATGTTCTTTCATCTTACTGAAAAAAAGAAACAAAACACTGAGAAAACTATACATATCACGAACAAACCAAGTGATTTTAATAACGATAGAGAGAGAGAGAGAGAGGAGAGAGAGAGAGAGAGAGAGAGAGAGAGAGAGAGAGAGAGAGAGAGAGAGAGAGAGAGAGAGAGAGAGAGAGAGGAGAGGAGAGAGAGAGAGAGAGGAGAGAGAGAGAGGTTAGAATATTAGGGGCCTATAATAATGTCATCATTAACGTGCCCTGCCATGATGATAAAGACTTGTGCAAAAATATGAGGAGGCAAAAGCAATGGGCCAGACATTACCAGGCCACTCCACCTTGAAGATTCCCTTCACACTACGCATCTCCTCATCTATTTGAACTTGCGAAGGGAAAGGCAGAGATGATGCCGTAATGTCCAAGTAATAAAACACAAAACACAAAGGAGTCAGTGCACCAGAAAATTTGGTTCTATTGCTCCAAAAATAATAGAGCTATGAAACCAAGGCTGGACTTTGCCGTGGTACAGGCAGCATCAAATCTCAGGCCTGGGTACACAGAAGGTAATGTCTACAGCGATACTGGCATACCTGTCTCAGTAAACACTTTCATTTGGTTACATACATTGATGGGAAAGATGAAAAACCAATCAAGAGAAAAATGAAAATCAAGGCAACCAGTACAGCAAAGGGCAAAGTGGTGGCTTAACTGCAGACGCCATTTTCTGGGAATGCAGTCATTTGCACTCTTGTGTTTTGCATTCATCAACCGATTCTCCATATTTTTTTGTTGCTGTGACACGATTGACTGACACGCTACAATTGTCACTTGTCATTTTATTTTTATTAAAATGAGAAGAAATGTTAACAAAATATTTTCTGATAAGAATAAAATGCAAATTTTCTTTTAGCGTAATTATTGATTTCACGAGGATTGCATAAAAAAAGTAGTCATTGACAGAGCTAAATAAGCTTTTCCCTCTATATGATGAGCTATTCAAACATTTGTCTGAATTAAAAAGATCAAGAGTTATGTTGCAATTAGTAAGATCCTCTGTTTTACAATTTTTTTCTTTTTTTTTCTTAACAGAAATCTCGGTGTAAGTCCTCATGAAGATGTTTCAAGACAAAATGCATTTGCACAAAAAGTATCATCAAGTTACAATGATATTTACTGACCCACCCCTAATTTTGAAAACAATATGGGGAAATACCCCAACTTTACAAGTTTCAGTAGGGCCCTCGTGGCCCAGTGGGTAGAGTGATGTAACTTGGAGTTTTGCGGGAGGGACGCGTGGGTTTAATCCCCACTAGGGAACTCACAATAAAACTTCAAAGGGCATCCTCTCCATTACCACGTGTGCTTGAAAAACACAATGTGGTGCTGGGCCTTCGTCACCACGTATGCCTTAAAAACACACAATAGGTGATGGAGCCTGCCCACGGAAAGTGAGGGAGGGACACCTCCCTGCCTCCCATGGGAAGTGAGAGAGGGACGCCTCCCATCTCCCAGCCCTTGTCCTACACGGGCAAGGATACCGGGGGGCGCCAGCAGCTACAACGAGCCTACCTTTAGGCTCAAGCACCTCAACAAGGCGGTGCCAGCAGCTGCGACAAGCCTACCTTTAGGGTCAAGCCTAAAGCCTACCTATCTCAAGGCTCAAGTCCAAGGCTCAAGCAGCTGCAATGATAGCTCAAGTAGCTGCAATAGTTGAAGCAGCTGCAAGGACCCTCAGCAGCTGCAACTAGCTCAATCAGCTGCAAGAGGCTTACGCACCTGCAAGAGCCCTAAGTAGCTGCAAGAGGCCTAAGTAGCTGCAAGAGGCCTAAGCAGCTGCAACTGGTTCAGCCAGCTGCAAGTGGTCTAAGCAGCTGCAAGGGGCTTAAGCAGCTGGAACTGGCTCAAGCAGCTGCAAGGGTAGCCAGCTGCAATGAGCCTGAGGAACTGCAAGGGGCCTAAGCAGCTGCAATGAGCCTACCAACTGGCTCAAGCAGCCTTAAAGGACCTAAGCAACTGCAACTGGCTCAGACTGCTGCAATAGGCCTAAGCAGCTGCCTTAAGCCTAAGCAGCTGCAACTGGTTCAGGCATTTGAAATAGGTCTAAACAGCTTCCACCGGCTCAACCAGCTGTAAGGGGCCTAAGCAGCTGCAATTTATTTCAAACAGCTGCAATAGGCCTAAGCAGCTGTAATAGGCCTAAGCAGCTGCAACGAGCCTACCAACTGGCTCAAGCAGCTGCAAGGGGCCTAAGCAGCTGAAACGAGCTTACCAACTGGGTCAAGTAACTGCAGCGAGCCTACCAACTAGTTCAAACAGTTGCAAGGCATCTAAGGAGATGCAACTAGGGGCCTAAGCAACTGCAACTGGCTCAAGCAGCTGCATCTGGCTCAAGCAGCTGCAAGAGGCCTAAGCAGCTGCAAGAGGCCTAAGCAGATGCAAGGTGCCGAAGCAGTTGCAACTGGCTCAAACAGCTGCAATAGGCATAAGCAGGTAGAAACTGGTTGAAGCAGCTGCAATGAGGCTGAGCAGCTGCAAGGGGCCTAAGCAGCTGCAAACGAGCCTACCAAGTGGCTCAAGCTGCTGCAACGAGCCTACCAAATAGTTCAAGCAGCTGCAAGGAGCCTAAGAAGATGCAGTGAGTCTACCAAGTGGCTCAAGCAAGCTGCAATGTGCCTATTAATTGGTTCAAGAAGCTGAAAGAGGCCTAAGCAACTGCAACGAGCCCTACCAAATGGCTCAAGCAACTGCCAAGGGACCTAAGGAGTTTCAACTGTCTCAAGCAGCTGCAAGGGGGCCTAAGCAGCTGCAACGAGCCTACCAACAGGCTCAAGCAGCTGCAAGAGGCTTAAGCAGCTGCAACTGTCTCAAGCAGCTGTAACTGGCTCAAGCAGCTTCAAGGGGCAAAGCAGCGGAAATGGGCCTAAGCTGCTGCAATAAGCCTGTCATCTAGTTCAAGTAGCTGCAGTGAGCTGCCTACGAACCGGCTCAAGCACTTTAAAATAGGCCTAAGCAGCTGCATATCAGTCTAAAATAGTTCAAGCAGCCGCAAAGGACCTAAGAAACTCTCTCAAGTAGCCTAAGAAATGAGCCTGATCAAAGGGTTCATGCAGCTGTAATGAGCCAATGAGCCTGAGCACCTGCAAAGGATTAAGTAGCAACTGGCTCAAGTAGAAGAAGTAGTAGTAGTAGTAGTACTAGTAGTAGTAGTAGTAGTAGTAGTAGTAGTAGTAGTAGTAGTTCACTTAAATTAGATTCCTGCTGGTCCCTAGCCGGGTTTGTGAGGGCGCTGCACTTCCGTTAGGCCACATCTTGCATATTGGAGTCCAAACATGTTTCTCTATTATCGTCATATGCGTTGCAATGGGCCTGAGCGACTCGTTCGTCACGGATTCGCAGAGGTATCTGCTCTGTGAATCTATAATATATATATATATATATATATATATATATATATATATATATATATATATATATATATATATATATATATATATATATATATATATATATATATATATATATATATACATATATATATATATATATATATATATATATATATATATATATATATATATATATATATATATATATGTATATGTATATATACATATATATGTATATGTATATATACATATATATATATATATATATATATATATATATATATATATATATATATATATATATATATATATATATATATATATATATATATATATATATATATATATATATATATATATATATATATATATATATACAAGCACCTAATTACACACTCACCCTTCACTCAAAGTTCAAAATTATCATGGCGACTCCTTCACGCTGTAAAGCAAAGTCTCCGGAACACGATGGAGTGATGAGATTGTAGATGAAAGTGTGACGCAAGCGAATCAAGGAAGTGTTTTTTAAGAAGGTAGATGTAGACGTAGATGTAGATTTGAACATCCTGCGTCCTCCCTCACCGCCGCTGCGTTACTCTTGATCTCCGAGGTGTTTGCCTGATTACCTTCCAGTCATCGTGAAGTGTCTCCGTCACTCGGTGTATCACTTTCTTCATTTTCCGATCGAATTGATTTTCATCTCAAAAACAATTATGAAGGCTTGTCTGGAAATTCTTCGCGTGGCTGTCCTCAACAAAGAGGACGCCCGCACCCCCACCAAGCTGGACGGTGTCCTACAAGGGCTGGTGGCACACGCCTCTGCTGCACGTGCCTCTGGCCATGGAGCCGCTGCGTGACGGCGTGCACGCCACTCGCAAGGGTGGCAAGATAACACTCGTCCAGAGGTTTGCCAGCGGAAAGGCGCCCACTTTCCGCGTGAAGGGCCCGCAGCAGCAAAGCTGGAGATCCGGCTGTACGCGCGGCGCACCCTCCGGACGCGGGCCCAGGTGGAGGTGGGCCACCTAGTGTGCGGCAGTGCCGAGAAGCTGCTCAAAGTGCCCTTCGAGGTGAAGGTTGGCGGGAAGGTGGAGAAAGCCTTCCTGGTGGTGGCGCAGACCTCGCCCGTGCCCACCCCTCCACCCCCGCCCATTTACCCGGTGGGACACAAGCGGCTATCGAGCCCACCAGTCCCACAGTGCAACCTTCCCTCTGGGAGAGTACGAGCCCTCTCAGGCCAGGCTGAAGCTCCTGGTGGAGGAAATGTACGGGCCGATGCCAGACCCCAGGGAGTGGCTGGTGCCCGCCAGCCCACCCGGGGCCCTGTGCTCGGCGACAGAGGCAACGCCCCTGCCCCTGCCCCTGCCAGACCCCAGGGAGTGGCTGGTGCCCGCCAGCCCCCCTGGGGTCCTGTGCTCGGAGGCGGAGGCTACGTTTCCCGCCAGGCGAGACAGACAGCAAGGCTGACGATGTCTCAGAAAAATGCGAAGCAAACAGCGTGGGAACGTTGACTGACGGCGTCGTGCAGGAAAGCCAGACCGCCGATATGAGCCCGCAGACCAGTCCACGGGTAGTAGGCGATCGCTACGTGCGACTGTGGAATACGGCGTTCGGGCATCGTGCAGAGCCTAGGCCGCGAGAAGAACGGCGAAGGGAACGTCGCCGGCCGAGGCCGAGAAGAGTTGCTAGTTTCGAGCGGCTGTGTACCACCGTGTTTGGGGAGGCGACGGACTGTGAGGAGGAAGACCAGTTCAGCCTGGCCCAAGCTGGTGCACGCCAAATAGGACCGCAGACCCATATGTTTGGGGAGAGGCCTGTACGCCAGCAGCGAGAAGCAAGCGAAGACCCCTCAGTAGGCGCCGGAGACCAGTTTGTAGGAGTCAGTGCCCGCTGTGTGCGGCTTGTGGAATGAAGTGTTTGGTGAAGTACGGAATATTACCAGCGTGCGGGATAGTACTATAACACCGTCTCGGAGGAATGCAAGTCTGACAACCGCCAAGGGGAATCGCGAAGCGAACACCGCCACTGGTCGCCTCACTAGTCACCGCAGATCAGCCAGTACAAGTCAGCGCCCGCTGTGTGCGGCTGTGGAATGAAGTATTTGGTGAAGTGCAGTGATGTGTTTGGTGAAGTACAGAATGTTAGCGACACTCGGAGTATTTCTGTAAGGGTGCGTGCACAGAGAACGCTGGTTTTCTCGCGCGATCAACCAGCGCCGACCCGCGCCAAGAATGTCACCATATAAACAAGTGTAACGCTTCCATACTATTCTTCACCCTTATGTGTCATCACTCGCCCCGCCAACACACCAACGACCCGTGTTCTAGCTTTCCCCCTTCACTACATCCTTCACTACCTCACTAACTTGTGCTGCCTCATTACCACCATGTAAGGTTGAACAATGAGGGAATTGAGGCAGATAAGTAGGCATTCTCAAGTGTAACAGTCTAAGGTGGAGTGCAGGTGATGACAGCACAGCCCCAGACCAGGAAAACCATCGGGCCGTGCCACCAAAACTTTCCTTGGCGCATCCATCTCTGTTGCTCTGTTGCGCTCATATCGAATTTCATCCATATTAAAACAGATCTTTTTGAAACCATGCTATGAATTTAAATAACGATTAAATAGCTACTGTATATAACGATATTCAAAGTGGCATAAACATTTCAAAACGGTTCTCTCGTCTACCACTCCACATAATTTCCTCATTATTTGTGTTTTAAAATTCCGACGAACGTACGAGCTTTACGACCACTGATATTGTGAAGGTGTCAGGCAAAAATGGAATAACCATTACCTCACACCATTACCTCACTACAGGAGTCGTGGGATTAAATTAAAAGCAATTAAACTGAAGCTACGTTGCTTTACCCAGCGGTCTTTGCAGCCATACCTCTTACTAAAACACTAATAATATGAATGATTTCAAGGTAACAAGGATTCTACAATGGTATCATAGCCACCACAGACTATGCCTTTCCACTGGGTAGCAGCCTACCAGAATGCTGAAGCCATAATGTACTGAAAATACTTCAGGAATCCAAACTTAGCCTAAAGCTATCTACGTATGCCAGACAACTCCCTCGTTAAATGGTATTAATCACAGCAGTGATTTATCATTATAAATCAACTTTGTACCTTTGTTCTCAGTAAATGTATGGCATGTTATCTCTCTCTCTCTCTCTCTCTCTCTCTCTCTCTCTCTCTCTCTCTCTCTCTCTCTCTCTCTCTCTCTCTCTCTCTCTCTCTCTCTCTCTCTCTCTCTCTCTCTCTCCCAGGAAGCGGAAAGTTATGATTTTACAGATCTGAATAGCCAAGGTATCTAAATTGTATGCAAACCAGACACCAAATAGTGATACATTCATTATGTATTTTAATGGTGTATCATTTCCAAATGAATTTCTGCCTTATGAACTGTTACTAACAAAAAAATATATAATTATAATAATAATAAATGTGGAGCAAGACTGTCAATCTTATCTTGAGAATTCCTGTGTTTCAGTTATCACCCTCTCACCTTAAACCATTACCCATGAGACAGTAGAGTGAAGCAGATATTCACCTTAGAAAATAAAAAAAAAAAAACATATTTCCACGCAAGAAAGTGTAAATTATGTAGGCAGATCTGAGTGGTGCACATTTTGGTCTTCAGCTGCCAAGCCGCCATACTGCTTACGTCAGCTGTCCAGCCGCTGGTGGTTGTGTTGCTGCCCCACTTGAATATTTAATTTGTCACCTCAGTGGTGATTAGATGAGTGATAAGTAGCTGTGAGATGTCATGAGCAACTTGTGAGAGTGCTTAGGGAAATGTAGACAGTTGGAGGTTTGTCGGGCAGTGGTGATGCATCTTTGGGATTGTTTGTTTTGTGCTTCCTCCACCGTATAGTGCATGACAATATTTCAATGATGAAAGTATTTTTCAGTAAAGTTTTGCTGTAGCCTATATTGAATATAGCTGCCGGGTTTTCTTAGGTAAATGTTTATTGAGTAGAGATTTTCTTCCCCATGTAAATAAAAGTAATAATAACTTGCAGTTTTGCCCCCCCCCAAAAAAAAAAGAAAAGAAGAAAAAAAAAACAGCTATTCATTGATTCAAAACCAGTAAATCTACTTGGAATAAAAATTTAGTTTTTAAAGTAGCAAGATCAAGCTTATTCAAAGTCTGCAATACTGAGTAACTTATTTAGTGTTAGTTATGAGACTGGAAACAAACTGCCCCTTTCAATAGACACCATAATATACAAGTATTATAATGAATGAGGTCCTAGAATTTAACGTTAAAGCAGGTCACTACTGTACTTTGATAATATAATGCACTGTACTTTGTAATGGACTGGTTGACAGTCCTTATATATATATATATATATATATATATATATATATATATATATATATATATATATATATATATATATATATATATATATATATATATATATATATATATATATATATATATATATATACACATATATATATGTATATATATATATATATATATATATATATATATATATATATATATATATATATATATATATATATATATATATATATATATATATATATATATATATATATATATATATATATACACATATATATATATATATATATATATATATATATATATATATATATATATATATATATATATATATATATATATATATATATATATTTTTTTTTTTTTTTTTTTTTTTCATTCCAGGTAGAGTCGCCATGAGTGGCTCCGTTGCAGGCTGGCTCAGTGTTTGTGTTTTCTTGTAGGAATGAAGCCTCAGCTGCTCACCAAAGCCTACTCGTTCATCAACAACACTGTAATCCATACTTAAACATTCCTATTTCTGCTGCTCATGGTGCTACTGCTATATGGTCAGTGGTGGACCAAACAAGATCAAGTAAAAACAGGAGAAAACAACACAAGATAATGATACGAGACTCCTACGAGTACATGCTTAATTTTTCTAACTTATTCCCTTCTGTTTCTACTTTTCACCCACGACGCTCTCCTCCCACTGTGGTCCCCTGAAGAGTGTTTACAGTGGAATGATTTCTGAGCCTCGACACACGCGATCCTATCTAAGGACAATCCACTTTGAAGAAGTGTCACAAGGTGCCTCGCTTGTATCACGGAAATTACGTAACCTGCACTTCAGAGTCCGAAGACAATTATGAAAGTTGCTGATAGGAGTGCCATTATAAAAACTGTGCAAAGCATTTTATGGTAAAGATCGAAAAAAAAAACGTACCTCTGAATACAGCAGAGGTGTGTTTGTTAGGACAAAGGCTCTTAACTCTCGCCATTGAGCGTCACCTCCGCCCAGCCACAGCACATGTTTGCCCTCCAGCATAAGATGGATATCTCTTAGCCGTTGCTTTATGAGTAAAGATCCGTCTTACCGACTATACCTGGAACAACAAAATTAAAAAAAAAATGGTTTTAAGAAAATACATCATGAGTTCACTATGTGTAAGTTGCTATTTTTGTACTGTAGTTTTTTTTATTCTTTTTTTATTGTAACACAACACTACCATCTATGTCTCCCAGGTTCAGCAGTTCAGGTTCATTCAGATATGCTGTTTTGTTTCCATTTTCCTCGAATAATAAATGAAAACTATTTATGACTTTGGTAGAGAGAAGAAATAGAAGACAAGCCAAATGATGGTCTGCGTCTTTCTCACAGAGCACCACAAAGATCCTCACTTCAAGAATTAACGTGAACCGTACTCTGAAGCGCCTTGGATTCTGATAACTATTTTCAAAGGTGACAGAGATGACTAGTAAGATTTTCATGGGTGTTTTCACATTCACGATACAGAATCGTGTTAAGTCATCACTAAAATCATGATAGCACACTTGAAAACCCTCATAACTTCCACTAGAGCTTGCTGGAAGTAGTGAAGGCAAGAACCCCAAAGCGTTTGAGAATGAAGACCGGGAATTTCTAATGATAATAAAAGACATTTAAATCAAGTACACGCGCAGATGCCCTCCCTTCCTAATTCACGCTCACAAAATAGATAAATTAATTAATTAATGGAAATTAGATATAATAAATAAGTAAATAAATAAATAGACAGAGAGCAGTGGGAAGGAAGGCTGGTCACGTTCTCTACAAATGTTAAGTGTTGGCATCCCGCAGCTCAGTTTGGAGGCGGGAATATGTAGCGTTCCCAGGCTGATGGTGCTGGCCATGCTTTCTGTTGTTGCTAGTTAGAATTAGTCATGAAGGGAGCCGTGTGGACTATAAACGTGAATCTCTATCAGTAATAATATGGGCAATCTTCCAAATCAAAGGCCAAAGATAAAGACGCCAGCACTATCTTCCTCCTTCAACACCGAGAGGAGAGAGAAGAGAGCTACTCCTAATGGGGCTGCTCTGGTTATTACTGTTGCTGCTGCATTTCACGTTTCAAATGACACGTGTCTTCTTTTTTCCATACATAGAAATCTTTCAAGTCGAAGGCCGGAGGTAAGACACCAACACCAGCTCTCTTCGTCATCACTGTGTGGAGAGAGAAGACAGCTACTTCTGCTGGGGCTGCTCGTGCTATTGCGCATTTCAGATTTCTAACACAACTCGTCTTTTTTTTCATACATACGAATAAATGCGAGATAAAATAATGTGAATAAATATGCAGCATACAAAAGAATAAGCATACTGAACTAATAAAATTTTCTTCAGTTACTAAACAACATGAGGGAAAAAGACCATTCTGCTTCTCCTTTGTTTTCTAAGGTTTCGTGGAAAGTAAGGTGTTCGTGAAGGGAGTGCCGGCCCTCACTCAGCTATTAATCTCCCCTTACGCCACACATAGGTAATAGCGTGACGACACCTGAGAGGCCCGCCAGGTGTAATGCAGCCCACACACGTGCTCGCCCTGCGCCTCGCCTTCGCTTAGCAGATAAATGAACACCTATTTATCTATCTGTCTATCTAACTAGCTATTTACTTATCTATCTATCTATCTATCTACTTATTTATCTATCTGTCTATCTGTATGTCTATCTGTTTGGAATACTTTTACGAAATATGTCAAAAAACAAATATATAAATGGAATAGATAAATAGATGCTGTAGTAACGCCACGATCATGATATCTATATATAAATTAATAAGCAAAATTAATGAAAATAAAGATGTATTCATAGAAAGTGTAATGAAACAACAGCATCTGATAGAAAGCACAGCAAAGGAAAGCAGACACGAGTGCAGTCAGCTCAACGTCCCGTCACCGCTGACCACACGAAGAAAGTGCTGGGCGGGGCCGGGCGGGGCGCGGATGCCTGTGTGCTGCGTGCCGCGTCTCGCCCAGGGGAAGTTTTCTCCATGATAATAATAGCTCACTCCTGGCTTGGAGCTCACTTCGCTTAGTAATTCCCGGCCCTTGGCTATGGATGAGTAACAACAACAACAACAGCTACTTGGTATAACCACTTTCATTACCAGAAGACAACATGCCAAAAACATTTATGAAGAAAACTTAAAAGAAGAAAAAGATAAGAAAAGGTTAGATAAGATATCTTTATTGCCAGATTGTAATATAATGCATTGTTGTATACAAAAAAAAAATCTTGGCTTAAAGCTCCATGAAAAAAAATCAATACAAAGGGAAATTCAAATAAACTAGATCATACTATTGAAGAACATTCCGGTGTACGTTCTCTCTCTCTCTCTCTCTCTCTCTCTCTCTCTCTCTCTCTCTCTCTCTCTCTCTCTCTCTCTCTCTCTCTCTCTCTCTCTCTTGCAAGAGAGTATGAAAAAGACAAAAGAAGTATATCGCAATCGAGAGGAAGGAAAAAGATGCAGCAGTTAAGGAGTCAATAAAAAGTAAAAGTTGAAAAATGAGAGAAAACCAGATATTAGGAGAGACTGACAGTAATATTATAGAAAGTTATATAAAAATAACTATAAAGACGGAGATATATCAGTGGGTGATAAGAGAGAGAGAGAGAGAGAGAGAGAGAGAGAGAGAGAGAGAGAGAGAGAGAGAGAGAGAGAGAGAGAGAGAGAGAGAGAGAGAGAGAGAGAGAGAGAGAGAGAGAGAGAGAGAGAGAGAGAGAGAGAGAGAGAGAGAGAGAGAGAGAGAGAGAGAGAGAGAGAGAGAGAGAGAGAGAGAGAGAGAGAGAGAGAGAGAGAGAGAGAGGGAGGGAGGGAGGGAGAGAGAGAGAGAGAGAGAGAGAGAGAGAGAGAGAGAGAGAGAGAGAGAGAGAGAGAGAGAGAGAGAGAGAGAGAGAGAGAGAGAGAGTCTTGCTTATCAGGCAGATTAGAGGTCTGTCTGTGCATTTTGACGACAAGAACAGCATTCGGGGAACAGAAAATAACAGCCACAAATAGGAAAGGCAATACTAGCAAGTGACTGGACGGGAATAACAAGCGATGGAAAAGCAGCGTAGTGAAGCCGAGCAAAAGCCAGGAAACGAGCGGCCTGTGGGATGTCAGGCTGAATATGGCCAGTGGAAAGTGACCCTATGGCTGCCATGACTTCTCAAGCAAAATAAAATCTGTATTAAGCTCACAGGATAATTTCGCAGAGCACCAGACAGCAAATGTAGATCGATAAGTGCAGATATTTTATTACTTGTAGTTTTATCTTGGAAGGTGTCACATTGTAAGTAGTAGCCTGAGAATTTTAAATACGATGTAAGATTCCTAACCATAACGTAGGAAAGATTACCATTTATGAGTTCAAGCTACTCCAGGAAACTTATCAATAAAATCAAGAAGACAAGTTAATTTGTCCACCTTACTAATGCATGAGTTAACTAGTCTCCTCACACTATCATCACTTTCACTTATAAACTCTGAAACTCTCAACTTGTTTCGGTTTCCATTTGTGAACTGAGTCAGATCAAAAAAATTATAAATAAAATCAAGAAAGATTCGTTGGAAGTGTTAGGATGTGGAAACACATTAAATGAACCATTTCCAGGCACATCACATCTTTCACTTCCTTCATAATGTAGCTTTTTCATGTACTAATACTGTAGCAAGTGTAGTGTACATACTTAAACAGCCAAGTTAGGATATATGTAAAGGTCACTGTTAAGATATGCGTAGGTCGGTGTTTGAGATTCAATTACGTTCGCTTCCATTCACTTGTCAGCAGAATGAACTGGAGAGAGAGGATCAGCAGAACATTATGTGTGTCGAGAAGAAACTAAAAGAAAAGCTAAAAAAAAAATAAAATCTGAATGAAGGAACAAACAACTCAGAGCCTCATTAACGCAACACAAAAAATAAGTGACAACGCGCTCATTGAGAACACAGTAATATTTACAAAGTGGATAAAGACGAGTAGAAAGTAAGACTAAGGAGCAAAGTTGGCAAGTAACTCTTACCACAAAATTATATCCACTTCTGCTTCTTCCTGAACCAACGACAAGTATTGCTTGGGTGACTTGTTTCCAAACCACCCAGCCAACCTCTCCTTCCTGCGTCACCCTCAACTACTAACCCCATAACTTCTTGCTTCCTTTCTTCCTTCCTTCCTACATGTCTTGCTTCCTCACTGCCTACCCATCAAACAGTCTCTCTCTCTCTCTCTGCCCTCCCTCCCTTCCTCTTGCAGTCCGTTCCTCTTTCAACTGCACAGACGAATATCAACTATAACGGGGTTAACTTCTGAACAGAATTATCATGAACAAGTCATAATCACAGATAGGCACTATATTTGGCTTCCCGAAGATGTCGTTGTCTAAGAAAGAACTGGATCACGCAGGCTGCATCTCGTAATATTCTGCTCTACAGAGTTCCTACTCGACATTAATACCTCTCATCTGCAGCAAATCCCGTCAACATTTACAGTAAGTATTGAGAAGTGCTGTGGTGGCCTCCTACAGATATTACAGTTTGGGTTTTGTCGGTCTTACCAAAAACGATTTATTCTGCAGGAAATGTTTAGGGTTCAATAACGGCAGGACAACTGTGATTACTGCCGCTCGCACCAGGATGAGGAAGGCTTTGTGGCAGAGTGCGGAAGACATCAGTTTGCTCTGCTCCTAACTCAGTGACATCAAAACTGCTACTGATTAGTCGAACAGATGCCTAACTTTGCTTTAATGTAGAAGATACGCACTTTCTATTTCCTGACTGAGTTGCAGTTTTGTACATTTTCCTGACTGAGTTGCAGTTTTGGACATTTTCAGAATTAGTTTACAATAAAACTAAACAAACACACAGACACACACACACACACACACACACACAGAGAGAGAGAGAGAGAGAGAGAGAGAGAGAGAGAGAGAGAGAGAGAGAGAGAGAGAGAGAGAGAGAGAGAGAGAGAGAGAGAGAGAGAGAGAGAGAGAGAGAGAGAGAGAGAGAGAGAGAGAGAGAGAGAGAGAGAGAGAGAGAGAGAGAGAGAGAGAGAGAGAGAGAGTGGGTAAGTGGGGATGGGGGATGTGCGTCTCCCATCTTACACCTCGTAAATCTGCCACATAAAGTCTCATTATTCCGAACACCGGAAATAAGACAGGCAGGGGGCGGTCGGCGACCACCACGTACATCTCAGCGCGAGCCTCGCCAGGGGATAGCTGCCTCACGGTTTGTGTTCCATCTGTCTGTCTATTCATTTATAGAATCATTAGTTTATTTCCATATCTAATTATTTTGTTACAAACACACAAACACACACACACACACACACACACACACACACACACACACACACACACACACACACACACACACACACACACACACACACACACACACACACACACACACACACACACACACACACACACACACACAAGCTCCAGAAGAAATACAAGAGGTGGCCTGATCATCCCGGGCCTAGTCTTCCAGGTTGGTCGGCGCCAAGTGGCAGCCATAGTATCGCTATGTAGAATACTTCCTTAGTGTTATTGTATACTTAAGATATAGTATGTAAGTTAGTTTGTAAGTTAATATGTAACATGTGGATTTTCAACCGATAAGGCTGCTAAACAAATAAACCGATTATTATTATTGTTATTATTATTATTATTATTATTATTATTATTATTATTATTATTATTATTATTATTATTATTATTATTATTATTATTACACCTACACACACACACACACACACACACACACACACACACACAGAGAGAGAGAGAGAGAGAGAGAGAGAGAGAGAGAGAGAGAGAGAGAGAGAGAGAGAATTTTTTTCATGTCCATAATACCAAACAATGAAAAAATATATTTTGGTTGCGTATGCGCAATGACTACAGTTTCGCAAATCATTACGTTGAATGATATATGAACGAAAATTAGACTAGATACATTTACTGTTATCATAACAATCTGCTCACCGTGTGATATTACTTCAAAAATATTCAAGAAAGTTACATAGTACGAAAATAACAACTTTTTAGCCTCCACCTACATGAACATTTCTAAAACATCTCGAAAAATGTGTTTGTCGACCCAGTGCTGTTGGACTGTCTTATCTCTCACAATAACACTGGTTCCTTGAAATTATTAATGGAAAGAAGTTGTGGGGCCAAACGTACACCCTGAGGGATTTCTGATCACGGTACTTGTGTCTGTTCAGGACAAGTCTTCTGCTGCACGAGGTAACCATTGACGCGGCGCGAGCAGTGAAGCAGTGAATGCTGGAGGCACCACCTTCAATACCAGCACAGTAAAAACAAGCTTCTTCTCGTCTATAGTCATATATATTAAAACTGGAAATACTGGTCAGGAAATTCGACATCTTTATCGAGCCCACCACGTGCCAACACACTCTTTACCTTCGCTCCCCGCCCCATGACTCACAGCTCCCTCTCGAGGAATGCATGCGTCACTCACACACGTCCATACATTCTATAACAGTTGAGTTCATTCCATTGCAGCAGGGTCTGCCACGTTTGGGCGTGACGGCTCTTTGCAGTTTTTCTCATTTTCTTATATTTTTATACTGCGTCGTACTCCGCAGACCTGAAATGCTCTCAAGAACTGTTAACCAATGATAAAAAAAAAAAAAATGCAAGGTCAGTATTCACTTACAAAAGGATAATAATCTATGGTGAAAGGAGCTCTGAGGTCTAGTGGGATGTACTGTAACAATTTCAAGCAAGGAATACTGTATAGTTAACACATAAGTAATATTCTGCTGCAGAGACCTGAAGAGATGGTTTAATTCATGCTCGGAGAACACCGCCTTCTCTGAGCTATGTGGTCTTTTCCATCGTCGCGCACAAAAAATTAATGATAAGAGAAAATAAAATACATAAACTAAATAAACAAATAGCTAAACAAATAAATAGAAGAAGCAATAAAAAGGTACTGAGATGGGATACGACCATGTTGACGTACATGTCCTAAGGAAGTGTGTGTGTGTGTGTGTGTGTGTGTGTGTGTGTGTGCGTGTGTGTGTGTGTGTGTGTGTGTGTGTGTGTGTGTGTGTGTGTGTGTGTGTGTGTGTGTGTGTGTGTGTGTGTGTGTGTGTGTGTGTGTGTGTGTGTGTGTGTGTGTGTGTGTGTGTGTGTGTGTAATTTAAAGTAGTTTAAGGAATAATCGCAGCGAAACATAGCAGAATCTCAGCAATAAAACTAAAATTAGGAGAAGTGATTTATCGTACGAAAGAAAAAAAGAGAAACGATAAGGAGACAAAGATACGTACATAAAGAAACTAAATTACGAGACGCTTTCAGTCACCGAGGAAGGGGAATGAAGAGAAGGATAAGAGAGGAAGAGGCACAGGAGAGAGAGAGAGAGAAAGGAGAGAGAGAGAGAGAGAGAGAGAGAGAGAGAGAGAGA
>NC_087151.1:13945000-13955000 GCF_035594125.1 Scylla paramamosain
TAAGGTAGTTTGGGAACCACTGTCATGAACCATCAAAAGTACAGTAAAATAGTAATAGTATTAGCAGATTACTGACAAAATATGCATACAAAATATTGAGCAATTATTTTGTCCAGATAATACTCTAAATCCATTAAGTTAATATCAAGAGGGCTAACAACTCTTCCATTAGTAACAGCAAAGTTGAAAGTATCAATCAACACAACATGACGAATCAAAACAGTAAAAATTTGTTATACAAGAAAATACTAGAACAAATAAATTATATACAACTAATACAACCTAAATAGTGAAAAAACGGAAATTTTAAGATTATCCTCCAATACACACGATATGTAACATTTCATAAATACTTACATTCACAGTGAATTCCCTCGCCAAATAAACTGTTTATTGACAAAATATTTAACACTGGAAATGTCTTCCAGCACTCATTAGTTAAAGATCATTTATCCTATACTTTATCTTAATTTCAAACTCTGCAGGTGTCCGGCTCCACTTACCGGATTCGACTTTCAGATTATGTGACAGGATACGCAGTCTTGTGAAGGCCATGAGGAGGTGATCTGGTATGTATTCCCTACTAGTGTAAATATTAAGTAACGAAAGAGTGAAGCTGAGTACTGATCATGTAACATGTTTAGTAGCTACGTCGTGTTTGTTTCTTATGAAATCTTTCATTGACTGGAGCTGATCAGAGGCGATGTCAAAGTCTAACACCTTTTCAATAAACGTGTAGCCACTCATGTTCTGTCATATGAACCTAGGGAGTCGTTTGCAGCACTATTTTCTTTTTGCTTCCTTTAATCCCAAATGTGTGTAACTTGTAGAACTCTGCTCATTTCGACTCCTGCTGTACTTAAAATAAAGCCAAAATAAAAAAAAAACACGCTGTTGCATTACTCTGTATTTAAACCATCACCAGCTACACACACAAGACCACGCTGCCCAAGTATCTTTAGATTTTTCTTCATATATCATGTTCCGTTCTTGAGACTATCATTTGATTTATGTTACGGCAAATTGGACAACGCTTGGAGTCATGTTTTCCACTGCCACAACCATTTAGAATAAGAATAGTTACTAGACGTCAAAGCTCCCCCCTACTGCTAGGAAGTCCGACAGGGAAAAGTTCTCTAGCGGCACTCTATTTCTGCGAGACTTCCTCACTCCCCAACCAACGCAAAAAAAAAAAAAAATCGACCAAGGCAGAGAGATCAGGTTCCTCTCTTCTTTGCCCCAACTCAGCGTTTATCAGTGATCCTCCATTTCTCGCTTTAACTCTCACTGGCAGACAATTCTGACCATAATCACCAGTAGTATAACTTTTTAGGCAACTTGTTTTTTACTCTACATTCTCCTAAATTGTTCTGTACCCCAGGAAGACAAAACTAACCTCCTCTTTACCATTTTTTTTGTTTTGTGTCCATAATATCATTATTTCTACGGTGCTCTGATGTTAGCAAAGGACGACCACAGCAGTAAAAGGGTTTAAAGGGCCAGGGAAACTAACAAAAATTCAGGCGAAGATACGAACGAATTGCTAAGGTTGGGGGGATGTGGATGATAACACCTGGATAACACCTGGCGGGACGGAGGTGCAGTAGGTAAGAAAAAAGAAAACGAGTAAATATCGCCGTTACACCAAAAGATAAATGAGTTCTCTTCTATTACCAGAAATTATTTATTGCGTGTCTGCTCAGGGTGCAAGACACGAACATAAATCACAAGACATACACTTATGATCAGTAGGTTGTGCGCTTCTTCATACCTTAAGATTTAAGGAAAGAACTTTGAAAATGAGACAAGTGAAGTGAAGGATTTAATACCATATTATGGTCTAGTGTGGCAGTGATGGTGGTGCGTGAGAGAGACTGAGCGAGAGGAGGGTTGTAATGAGTATGTGATGGAATGCCTTGGAACGCAACTTTATATATGGAAGTGGTGGTACGTACGGAACTCGAAGGACTAATAAGTGATATAGTGAGAGAGAGAGAGAGAGAGAGAGAGAGAGAGAGAGAGAGAGAGAGAGAGAGAGAGAGAGAGAGAGAGAGAGAGAGAAATAGACAAACAGACAGACAGACAGACAGACAGACAGACAGACAGACAGACAGACAGATAAACAAACAGATAGAAACAGAGAAAACAAGGGCAAAGAATACGTGCGTGCGTGCTGGCGTGGTAATACCCCATAGCATATGAGGATAATGAGAGGCAGTGGGAGTCGTGGCCACATCCGGGTCGGTCCCAGGTGCTTTGTGAACCAGCGGGTGGACTGGCAGTAAGGTAACACACGCAAATCAGTGTCTTTAGGGAAATAAGATGAGAAATACGGATGAAGGCATCTAATTTTTCCTACAATTTCCATGGGAAAACACGCCATGCCGCTCTCTGCCTGTCCATCACGCGTCTTGCCGAGCAGATGGAGATGAAAACCAGGAACGCCGGATGCATCTACAGAAAATGACTTACAAAGTGAGTTAAGGTTTTCACAGCTAACAAGGCTGGGATCGCAAACCACAAGGCAGCTGATTGCATGCATTACCTTTGTGGTATTATTCAGCCAAGTGGGAAGAAGATGCTTATGACAATGACCAACGCTAATGGAAGACGGATGCAGTGCTACGGAGAGCCTGTCTTCACGCGTGTAGTGGCCTCGGTGTATCTCTGCGGCGCCACATCAGTAGGCCAGCCAGCCTGCCTGCACAGGCTGGGGTCCTCGTTGACTCGGGCCAGTTTTGTACTGCAGCGATATGCTAAACAGCAGAGATTCATGGCAGAGGGTTTCCCACGAGTTACAAATTGTGGTAAGCAATCATTACATAAAAGAGCAACTTTATCAGAAAATTGCTGGTAAAGTCAATCTAAATATGAGTTAACACATTTTCTACGCGTATTACTGGTTATTTTCTTTAATTCTTTTATTTATTCACTTATTTTTATTTAAACGTACTCTAATGTCCTTGACAGGATGACTATCTGCCAAACAAAACAAATATATAAATATGAATATAAAATAAATGACATATATATATATATATATATATATATATATATATATATATATATATATATATATATATATATATATATATATATATATATATATATATATATATATATATATATATATATATATATATATATATATATATATATATATATATATATATATATATATATATATATATATATATATATATACTCGTATATATATAGACAGAGAGAGAGAGAGATATATATATATAGACAGAGAGAGAGAGAGAGAGAGAGAGAGAGAGAGAGAGAGAGAGAAAGTGTGTGTGTGTGTGTGTGTGTGTGTGTGTGTGTGTGTGTGTGTGTGTGTCCATTCTAAAGTTGTATGAGACGCATAATGAAGCGTAAACCGATAATCTGTATGTACAAAATGTATATATATACGTCAATGATGTGGCCAGAATGATGAGATGGTGAGGAGGAAGTGCTGACACGCTGTGTGCTGAGCAGAGTGCCGTGACGCAGTATGATGAGTGACGCACGCAGGAGTGTATGAGTAGGATAAGAATGTAGAGGGACTGTCCGAGTAAGGCTGTATGGCGTGACTGTGAGTGGTGCGGGGTATCATGAGAGAGGCCGGTGTGGTTGTGTGTGGAGTGTTGGAGGCGTGACGGGGCAGACCAAGGAACTTACCATACATCATTCTTGGAGCAGACCTATGTGAGGCTGGTGGAGGCATGGGAGTATGGAGACTTCTCGGGCATGGAGGGGCGAGTTTGTGCTTGAATAAAGGAAGGCTAAAATAGAACTGGAGGAGCCACACACACACACACACACACACACACACACACACACACACACACACACACACACACAGCCGTGGGGGGAGGATGAGTGCACTTATTAGGGTCATGGAGGATGTGGAAGGGGCGGGGAAAGTGAAGCAGTCTCGATGAATGAATTAGCGGTGATTGAGGGTCGGGAAAAGTGATAAGATAATAAAGGGATCTGCATGCGTGAACTGATGCTATGAATGAGGAGGAGGGGAAGGAGGAGGAAGGTGAGATGCAGAAAGCGTGTGAGGATCAGGGAGATTAAATGAAAGTCACGGAGGGCGTGTGCAGACCATCGACAGCAGACAGTCTCGTGGTGGGGCAAATTGTATCGTTGGTGTGAACATCCAGGAAGGCCACGTGCACCAGACGAGGTGTGGGTGTTGTGAGGGGGAGTTGCCTCACGCGTCAGGTGTTTTGCTCTTATTTACTTTCTTATGTTCTGATTGCACGTCTTGTATACGTCTCGCCGTCCTTGTGCAAGTCAATTTAACGCCGCTCTTACGTGGTCGCAAAGAAGAGTAAAGTGCAGAGAACGTGCAGTAAGTACTCATGCTAATGTGAAGGGAGTCAGGAGTGAAGGTTTTCCTCAAGGAGTCTTCACATTCCCGCCATATTTTGGGATCGGCAGTCATGATCCTCTTCTCTTCCCACGTCCTTTCAAACTCGTCTAACACTTCTAACATTATGTCATGCCGCGGTTAGACCACGTCCTAGTTGCTATAATGAGTTTTGTCGTCAAATCATGATAATCCTCGAATATTTTTTTACGAAAGCGAATTGTTGGAGCGCATGGAAAGGTTAAAGTCTACGTGCGAGGACAAGGCTAGGGGTGTGAAGGAAAGAGAGAGAGAGAGAGAGAGAGAGAGAGAGAGAGAGAGAGAGAGAGAGAGAGAGAGAGAGAGAGAGAGAGAGAGAGAGAGAGAGTTACAGTATAATTATGAAAGCATCACTTAATACAAGGTTGCATCATTCAGAATTTTCAGCATTATATTCTTTAACTTCGGTATACACACTTATGTCTTATCTATAACTGCTCAGTACACGAGTTGCTCAAAATACTTCAAACATCTGCAACAAGACTGTGTTGCGTTTACTGCGTGTGACTCGTGCTAACCGTGGAACGAATTCTCAGGTGTTTCGGTGCCTCATCTCGACTACTTTTAGCAAGATCTACTGGAAGTTATTGAGGTCCTCATTCATGTTTTCATGATTACAATGATGGCTCCATCAGGATTCTTAAGCAAGCGTGAAGTTTATTACCGGTGTTGTTGATTTTTTTTTTCACACAAGCAAAAGATAGCATAAAAATGTAAAATATGTAAATACAAAGGTATAAGAAAATACTCAATGTAGTGCTATCTTCATAAAAGAATATATATGAGAAATCCGGAGAAAATTTTAAAAATAGAATGAAAAAAATCGCCGAGCGTGAGGGTCAGTGCGTGCCGCCATGTGTTGGATGAGACGAGGTGCCGTATTTTGAAGCACTTTGACTCTCTTAAGGACTGTTTTCAAAGGCCACAGAGGTGATTATTATGGCTCCCATGGGTGGCTTTCCCAGTGATGGTGCACAATCGCCAGTAAAATTCTTTTAGAATCATGCAAACACTCGTGAAAACCTCCAGAAGCGCTGCAGAACACGACTTAATGGATGTATTGTGCCGCTCAGACCACTTGATGACCTTATGAATCTGCAATAAACCGCAACATTATGGAGAGTGTATGAGAATACATTTTAGATTTGCAGCGAACAGAATATCTGTTTCATACTAAATATGAGATGTCTTCACTGAAATCCGTTAGTAAGTTTCTTTGATACCTTTAGGGCAGACACGCACTGGTAAATACATATTGCATTCTTCCTCGTGCTTAGAGATAATAAAGCAGAACAAGATATGACGAAAGAAAAAAACACAGCACAACGAAAAAGGTGAGTCCGGTGAAAAATAGGAAATTAAGGAAATCCTGTACACAGTGAAGCAAACGCTCATAATACGCAAAGGTAAGCAATGACAATCCCATGCAATAAAATACCGTCTGTTAACGGAAAGGTCTTGAGGTGGGGGTCAACGTATGCTCAAATATACAAGTAATATAATGTAAATTAGAATGAAGTATAGTCATGTGTTTTGTGTTATAACCCTGACTACAGCTTTATCACTACTGAATAACAAAAACACAGCACGAAGGCAAGACTAATGATCGATTAAAACACAGAAGAGGTTCAAGAAGAGGTGGAGTTTTTTTTTTTTTTTTATGTAGGAAGGGCACTGGCCAAGGGCAACAAAAATCTAATAAAAAAAATGCCCACTGAAATGCCAGTCCCATAAAAGGGTCAAAGCAGTGGTCAAAAACTGATGAATAAGTGTCTTGAAACCTCCCTCTTGAAGGAATTCAAGTCATAGGAAGGTGGAAATACAGAAGCAGACAGGGAGTTCCAGAGTGGCGAGGATGTGTGACCATAACAGTGGTATGGAAGAAGCGAGCAGCAACGGTCATATTAAAGTGGTTACCTTACACATCATGGCATTGCGACACTAATAAGACAGATATTCTTAACCGTTTTCTTCTCTCATCTTTCAAAGATGACAGAAATTATTAGTCGAGTTCCCATTGGTATTCGATTTGTTTCTATTCGAGACATGAAAACATCATTGAAAACTCCCTAATTTCCTTTTGTTAAAAGTAGCCACAATACAACACTGAACTGTTAGTTTTTTTTTTTTTTTTCCTATCTCTCTCTATTCTTGATGCAAAATTTTTGTTACGCTTTCACTAGAAACATGGGAACATCTTTGAAAACCCCAAATTTTATCCCTCATGCTTGTTAAAAGTAGTCGACATACAATCCTGAAACGATGGAGGATATGGACTTAACGCATTGCTGTCTGAGAAGCAAGTTGTAGCCACACTTACTATGGTCTTGCTGTTGTGTTTTGTGATATTGTCCTAAAACTCTTGTCTTGGTTCCTGTGAAGAGGTGATCATTAATTGCCTTTCCTCATAGAGCTTCCACGTCCTTTAGTTAAGCGAGTTGTCAGTATTTATTATGTAAGTATAGTCAAGCCAGGGTCAGACGTGGAGCCCTCACTTCCTCTGTGTGTAGCGTTTGTCCTCAGTCGTTGGTCATTTGATGTGCTGAGGATCCATCAATTGCCAAGCTTTTTACGGAAACTGTCGGCAGATCTGAGGAGCTAATATTAATTTTCGAGTTCTTGAAGAAATCCATGTTCTACACCGGCGAGAAACTATTTTTGGATACTTCTTTGATCTTCAGTTGCACGATAACTATGATTTTTTTTTTAAACAAAAACAAGAATGTCTTGTAATATATATACTCAAGTTTCGTGGTTTAGGGTTAGAATTTTTTTTTTCCTTGTATTTCTATAAGTGCCCCATGAAGGGTAGAGGGAAAAAGAAATGCGGTGGAAATGAGTGCAAAAGGCCACTCAACTCCTGACCTCGACTGTTCATACGGTAGCCCATACTTACGATGATAAATACTACAACTGTTTTTTCTTGCGCATGTAAATAAGTAGATGAGATAAAATAACAGAACACCTTACCAGTTTTGGAGGACACGCGGGATATCGGTAAACTCTGAAGAAGGTAAGACAGAAGAACATAAGAAAATAAGGAAATCTGCAAAAGAGCGTCAGGCCTATACGTGGCAGTCCCTGTAAGACCCCATAAGGTCCCCATAGACGTTATGACCGCCGGATCCAGTCGCTGGAGTCATAAGCAAATCTCACCGTGTATGGGGAGATCGTACGACCGAAAGCGGGCGGAGTCAGCGGCCGGACCGGAACCTGCCACCACCGGGTTCCTGGTTTCCGTTTCAGTTCAGGCGGCCGGAAGTCTGAGCATCTATGGCATTGTCGTACGATCTACTTCGGTTCTGAAGCAAAATTCATAGCGTGAAGTTGACGGCGACGTCCGCTGATAAGGACTTTTGGGCCGATTTCATCAAACTTTATAAAGAACAACCTTGTCTATGGAAGATGAAAAATAAAGATCAGAGACATGGTCTTTAAGGAAGAAAGAGGAAGGCATTCTGGAGAGAACGGAGATGAGGATGGTGAGATGGATGGCTGGCATATCACTGTTCGAAAGGAGACAAAGTGAAGATATAAGAAGAATGTGTGGAATATGTAATATCAAGGAGAAGGCAAGAGAAGCACGACTAAGATATTTTGGACACGTGATAAGGAGAGAAGAGGATGAACCAGTGAGGAAGGCAATGATGGTGGAGGTTAGGGGAAGAAGGAGGGTTGGGAGACAGAATAAGATGGAGAGACGTAATAAGGAGTGATATAAACAAGCTGGGAGTGCAAGAAGATGATGCAATGGATAGAAACAGATGGAGAAGGATAACGCGAGCGGCTGACCCTGCAATACAGTGGGATTAAGGTCGTATGAAGCAGAAGTGACAAAGTAAAAGGAATGCAACTTATGACATTTTATTACAGACATTACAAGAAAAGGATGCAACAGCCACTCGAGACTGTACTGATAAATAAATAAATAACTCCAGGAGTTGCTTCCGAAAAAAAATGCATAGCCCATGGCCAGGAGCTTCAGCTGATGACGTCTACACGCCATGTCTGTGTGTACTGTGACGTGCTGCCACTGTTTAACCCGCGTTTTCCTTCGTCGCTTGGATTTCTCTAGTTCTGCAGCAATATATGCCACAGCGATGGGTTCAAAGCCACAGGCTATATCCTCATCGCTGAGTAGGGAGGCCATGTCCTCACTCTGCCACGTCTCAGGAGAACTGAAGTAAAACTGAACATCTTTGGGCAACGCTGATACCGGAGTTAGAACGGAATTGGAACGGAACCTGATCTGCGGTCGTAACGTCTATGGGGCCCTGATGGGGCCCTAAATACAGTTACTATTCCTGTTTCTACTTTCTCTACCAGCATGTTACAGGGCTCAGGTGCGGTAATGTTTGAAATAACAGCTTTTTTTTTATAGTGATAAGGTAAAAGGTGAACGTATTAATTTCATAAGGGACGTATTAGTATTTAGAATTATTATTATTCATTTACTTAATTTTTGGCGTGGGGTGTGATGAAGCCGTTGTGAAGATTAAAATGTGTGGACTTAATTGTGTACCCGCGGGTGAGTCTCATCCCTCGAAAAAAAATAGCGTGCAGCAATCTTCTAATTCCTAGCGAGGCATTACGCTTGGCGGGACTCATCGTTACCCTCACTAGTATTTTCACGGTGACGTTTCAATTCTCGTCGTTCACACGATTTATCACATCCAGCGCATGCTAACAATACTGACTTAATTTATTATCTCTTCTCCCATCCTCCCACGTCCCCCCCACACCGCAACAGCTGGTGCTTGTTAGTTTTTCTCCGCGAGCAATAAAGTGAAATAACATAATCCTGCCTTCTCTAGCTTCAGTAAGTCATCACCTCTCCACCATTACTACTATCATATGCTTGTGATCCTTGCATGTAGTAATAAAAATCTATTGAACTGAATTGAATCAGTCTGATCATAGTTATCATCTAGTTTATCCTAAATCGAGCAGAAGACGATACGAATGGAGTAGAGCGCTAAGAGGGTTGGGAGAGGAAGAGGGGGGGAGGGGTCGGGCCAGCACGGTGCGGCGGGTGCCGGCCCGTGGGAAGAACAAGCATGGTTTGGGCCGCACCGCAATCACGTTGATAATAAGCAAAAACCTCAATATTCATCAGATTTCTTCTTTGGCAAGAGGCTGTGATTGTGCGTGGTGTGCTTGAGATAATGGGTATGTTTATGTGTAAGCTTCGGGAAGCGTGGAACACCGCAGCGAGGGAGAGCTGGGCAAGTGAGTAAGCATTCCATGTAAAGTGTTAGCTAGTTCATAAAAATTAAATTTAGCTAAGATTATGACTGTTTGTTCAAAGAGTGTGAATAACGTGTGTATGAGTGCGTGCTGCTATGCCTGGGCCACCCCGTGTGGGATTGTCAGCCTAGTATATGAATAGAAAGATTACGACAAAGAATAAAAACACTCAATTTTTTTTTTTTTTAACACGTTACATAAAATTTCGAGTAGTGTGTGTGACTGTGCGAATTGCGAGTAACATACGAGTGGTGGGGTGAATTAGATAGTGAAGGAGAGTAATGAGCAGTAATGAGGTGAAGGCTGCTTGGCCACCATCACCCAGACCGTCGCCACGCGTCCACC
>NC_087151.1:13960000-13987500 GCF_035594125.1 Scylla paramamosain
ACGTGGTGAAGTGCACAAACGTTACGTAGTCCAGAGCAGATTGGATGAATTTATGGATGATGATGACAGATGGTAAATGTTAAGTGGTCGAGAGCTGCCCTGTGTGCCTCAACGGGCCTTTTGCAGTCTCCTCACTTTCTTAAGTTCCTTCCACCTCGCTTGCACATCATCAGTCACAGTCACTTCATTCTTTCCCATGTGTTTGTCTTCCTTCTCCTAACACAGTCACTTACGTAATTTCATAGCAGGACAAGCGTTGAATGAAGGAAGCCATGGCGCCTTGTCCCTCCGCTAAAGCTTAGAGAGAACACCGCCATAAAAAAAAAAAAGAGTAATAGTAATAAAAAAAATATGAGTAAAAAAAAAAAGGCGGAGGAGAGCGAGAGAGGCTTACTTCGATTATGTTGCATCATACGTAGCGTAGAGAGCTGTAATTTTGGATTCATAAAAAGACTACTTGCTCTAAACCGGACGCTCCAGCTTTTTTTTCTTTTGGGGGGGGAGGGCGGGCGAGATGGCAGGTGAAGGGGGAGGAGTAGGAGGAGTGGTCGGACGGAAGAGGAGGGAGTGATTGAAGAAGCGCTCTGGTGGGTGCGGTCCGGCGGGAACGGCGTGATGCGGACGTTTGCCTCACTGGGGTTGTTAAAAAGACTTATTTTCTTTTCTAACCATGAAATGAAGAAAATAGTGTGTGTGTGTGTGTGTGTGTGTGTGTGTGTGTGTGTGTGTGTGTGTGTGCACGTGGTCAGTGCTTGGGTATTCGGACATTCAACATCTCTTCCGTCCTACATGGAACGACTATAGAAAATTCATGTCATTTGCTGTATATAATTAAAATTTCTCCGGATAATTAACGTTTCTTATAATAAAGTATTTAGTGAAGAATATTTATTATTTTTTATGCAGAATGTAAAGCTTCGTCATCCGTATTAATAACAATGAAAACCAACAGATGGGTTGCACACACCTGGCGAGCAGATCACAGGCTCATTAACAGGGAGTGAGGATAGCCAGGGAATCAATTTCAGAGGTATTTTGCAGGCGATGAAGAAATACATTTAACGCATTAAAAGATCATTAGCATATTGGTTGGTAGGAATTTTAAGTATGAATTTAATAATGCAGGCTGACTGATAAAAAGAAAATGTTTTGGTAAGGTTATGCAACAACACGAAATATCACCCACATGAAAATAATAAATCAAAGTAAAATTCAAAGAAAAAGATTAAACTTGGAACAAAAAAGCAATAGTATTTATTTTACTTTTTTTTTTTTTTATAAATGAACAAAACAAATATGGAATGGAAAATAATACAAACTAAAAACAATAAAATCAGCTGATTTCTGGGTGGAAGCGCGACGCTGTGACGAGCTCCTCCCAGCAAGGTAAGTCAGACATTCTATGGCCTAAAACACTTTTCTGTGGTGTTTTTTTTTCTTTTCAATGTGCAACTCTATTAAAAATACGAGTAAGCTTGCACTTACCCAAATGTAGTGCACGCCAACGGCTGAACTAGAAAGATTCACACACACTCGTCTGGTTCGCGCAATGTTTTGGTCACCTCTTCCCTTATCACAGAAAAGTTTGATGCCAGCATACTGTATTATGTGATGGCCTGCAAAGCAGAAAAGTACTGCTTACTATAGCACAGGCAAAGTGAATGTGATTAAAGTTCACACGCATGACAAAGGGCAACCCGCGGCGGCCATGCTGCAGTCAGCTGATGCGCTGTGCCACGCAGAGGTGGTGTTCCTTGTTCCTCGATGACATGTTGCATTTCTATCTTTATTCATTTATTTTACGGAACTGATTCGCATATGACTTCTTAATTATTTTTTTTCTTTTCATCATATAATTATTTCATGCACGCGATTGTACCAATAACAATGCGAAAGGATTTTAATAAGGCAAGGAAATTATATTAATAAAAGGATAAATGACTGATAGATAAAAGACATTTGGGGTGCTATAGCTCCCATGGCCCCCATAGAAATTACGTCCCCAATTATTTTTGTGTATTTTCTCTTTCCTTTTGAAGAAATACACCTGTTTAGTTTTCAACTTAATCTGGCATTTCATTTATAGCCATTTCAGCTCAATAACAATAATAATAATAATAATAATAATAATAATAATAATAATAATAATAATAATAATAATAATAATAATAATAACAATAATAATAATAATAATAATAATAATAATAATAATAATAATAATAATAAAATAATAGTAATAATGGTAATAGTAATAATAATAATAATAATAATAATAATAATAATAATAATAATAATAATTACTATTATTATTATTATTATTATTATTATTATTATTATTATTATTATTATAGAATAACACCAATAATAATAATGATAATAATAATAATAGTAATAATAACAATAATAATAATAATAATAATAATAATAATAATAATAATAATGATAATAATAACAACAACAACAACAACAACAACAACAACAACACTTCAGGAATCCACTGTATTAAACTGAACTAAGCTTTCTTTACTAAATAAATATATACGTAGATTTAAAATAAATAATCAAGTCAATACATAAACAAATAAATAAATATAGGGATAACTAGGTAGTAATGGTGAAGCAGCAGCCTGCCGGCCACCCAGGGGAGGGCCTGCACGCAGAGAAGTCCCCGCACACTGAGGATGTGCGAGCAGTCTCGCCACGTGATTGACCGCCACCTTTTCATCAGCTAACCTAACTTAACTATTCTAACCTAACCTAACCTTAACCTTAACCTAACTATCCAGGAACCTAACTACCTTGTACCAAATTACTGGATAGGGTCTCTTATTTACTATAACACATTATTTCGGCTAGGTTAGGTAAGGTTAGGTTTAGGTCAGTCAGGTTAGGTTTGGTTAGTTAAATTAGATTTGGTTAGGTTAGGTTAGTTAGGTTAGGTTAGGTTAGGTTAAGTTATCTGATGAGAAGGTGGCGGCCATTCACGAGGCGAGACTGCTCGCACAAGCGTAAAATGTGCAGGGACTTTCCTGCGTGTAGGTCCTCCCCCACCCTGCCTCTGCGCTGGGAGCCGAATGTCCGTAACAAAATATTGGTAAAGCTCTTCGCAAGTTTCCGGCAATAAATTCTTCATAGTTGCTTATATTTGCACCATGAAGTGAGGGGAGGCTCATTCTGGCTCGTAGGGGGTGCATCGCCAAGCCAGTCATCACGCTTCAAGATAAATGCTTCCTCTTGCCTTTCTTTATGAATTTTTCTCCTTTTTTTTTTTTTTCTTTCTCTACCAATCAAGGCAATACACCTAAAAGAGGATGACGTGCGCTATGCTCATTTCTCAACATCTTGCACCGAGGAAACATGCACAAAATACTTATTTTCTTGTGAACCATTTAAATCAGTTAATCTGTAAGTACACGAGTATATTGCGTAACAGTGAAATGAGGAAACAGTCTGAAAGTAAGCCTCGAAATACGCCTAGGGGAAGGTGGGGTAAGACGGAATACTTAAAGTATTGAGTCTAGAAACCACATTTATTTAATATTGGGTGGGTTTTAGGGTTTGTGGTGATGCTTTGGAATGTTGTGTTCGAAATCCACACCCGGGTCACGGTTTTTGAAAGAAAAGAATGAGACACAAGATGTTACAAAATCAAAAGTTTTATTGGACCAAAAACAAAATGACGGGATAAGATGGACCCTAGGGGTCCATCTTACCCCTTGAACTGAACATGAAGTAGCAAATCCTTACTGGCACAAATCACACACATAAACCTCTTCCTCATCATCTATCCCTGCACATTGCTCATGAGCCCAACGTTTGCAAATAGCACAACAAACCCACCCTTCTCCTCTCACAGAATTACCAAATGTATCACTGCGGTACAAACATTCAGTTGACTCTCCATCTTCACTGTCACTACCACTGTCTTGAGACCAGGATGGTCCAGCTTTTTCTTGCTTTGCTTTTTTTTTTTCTGTTTTGTCGTCTTTTTGTTAGGTTGTTTGTTTGATGCAAACATTGCTAATTTCTTTTTCTTCTTGTCTTCTCTCTCTCTCTCTCTCTCTCTCTTGGCGCTTCTGTGCTATAGCAAGGTCTTTTTCCTTTTTCTTTTGAATTTCTGATTCTAACTCTGTTTTATATGGAGACGCTGTCAAAACAAGAGGTCGCCCTTGGGGCCTGGCTCTCTTCTTTCGTAAAGTTGTGGCCCTCTTTGGCAAGGGAATTACGTCCTGGGGTGAACTACTTGGCTTGAACAGTCTCCGAGCAACTTTTGGCACCAAAACACTAGAATAGCTGTAATAGCTGCCTCAGTCCATTCCCCTCTGCTACTAACTCGTATATATTTTCGAGGCATCTATGGAGAAAAAAAAAAAAAAGAGAATGTTTAGAGTCTGTGAAATATATAGCGTGAGGGTGAGATGGAACCCCATAGGTTCCATCTTACCCCAAAAGTAAATATTCAATGTAGAAGCATTTACTAAGGCATCCATGTTTTCTTTATAAATTTATGGCACATATATATCATGTATACACTCATGGGCATATCTGACATAAGTAGCAAATCCTTATAACAATTATTTCAATACAAAACATGCAGTGTCTTACCTTGCGCATATAACATCAGCACTATGTAAAAGGACAAACAAACTCATAAGCACAAGGGGAACTGAGCATGCCTACTGGCAGCAATGACGTCGTTGTTGGGTGACGTGAAGGACATCTAAGAGTCAAATTTTGCACCTCTTCCTTTCTGCTTGAGATTAGATGGGAGGTTCCATCTCACCCCATGGGTCCGGTCCGTCTTACCCCACCTTCCCGTACTTCAAGAAATCTTACAAACATTCACAGTGGGAAGGGCCAGTAACAGCAGCAACTTTTTTTTTTTTTTTTTTTCGTTTCAACAAATGACAATGCTGAGGAGTGAGGAAACTGTGAGTCAATTTTCAATAGGCACTTTGGAAATGAGACTGGACATTGGGTTGTATATAATAGGAGTGGTGCGGCTGCCAGAGGGGACGAGGCGCTTGAACAGATGTTGTGATGAAAGTGTGAGGATGTGACGAGACGTGGTGAGGAAATGAAGCAGCTATCGCGGTGAAAAGTTCTAAATTACCGATGCAGCGTGCGGAAGCAGGTTGTTTGGGCGGTGAAGAGCAGGGTGGTGGTGTACATGTGAAGCAAGGAAAATAACACGCGCTGAACACAAAATGTTCAGGCAGCGACATAATAATGTGTGTGTGTGTGTGTATGTGTGTGTGTGTGTGTTAATGCAACGGCCAAGTATTGGAGTACACATCATCCATTACACTTCCTGAGTGACCTCCGCAATTCGCAGGAAAGATCCAGACTACAGCCTGATTCATGTTCATAAACAAAAATATAAGAAAAGACTGATATGGCAGCAATAGGGTTGTTATCACTATATGAGAAATTGGATACCAATAACTCATTTTGAAACTGTCAAGCAAGCAGTTCACTCAACATCGAAACCGTCACACAAGTCGAAATTTTGCAATGAAAGTAGTCTTTCAGGTATTAAAGAATAAATAAATCAGTAAAAAATAGAAAGGTAAATAAAAATAAAAATTTCTTCGATAATTATAATGTCTAATATACTACTTAGAAATTCATACGTGTGTGTGTGTGTGTGTGTGTGATTGACAGCCAAGTTCAGTTCTGAAGAAATGCGGCAGGTGGACTGAAATCTGGCCTCAGATGGGCCGAAATAAATGTCATCAAAGGCTTCTAGGAAAATACAAATCTTGCCATCGTTCCAGGAAATTATATCGGAATTATTTTCTTATCACTGAAAAGTTATTTCGGAGCTCGAACTGTATGTTATGCAAATGAAAGGTTAGTGATGCAGGATCTTGATTGTTGACGTATGTTCATAAAGTTAAGGCTCACACTAAAACAACACTTTCATTCAGAATAGAGTCCATCTCCAAAATGGATCAACTGAAATTTTTGAAGGAGTGGTTATTAAGAGCGGGCAATGCTGCCACATACGTAACACTACAACATGGAAATCTTATCAGGATATTTGGAATTTTATATATATATATATATATATATATATATATATATATATATATATATATATATATATATATATATATATATATATATATATATATATATATATATATATATATATATATATATATATATATATATATATATATATATTAGCGTAGTGCACTCATTTTAGTGTTTGTTATTATGTACGGTAATGTTTTATCATAATGCAAGCGGATTAAAAACTTGGAACAAGGATGGTTGTCTCATAGGGCTACCAAGTGCCATTTACTACACACGTGACCCTCATGCAATGTGCCAGTGAGGATCTGTCCTTTTTCTCTTATAGGAAAAGAAATGAGGTGAATATGCCTTATCTCAGCCATCTCCCAATATGGATCTGAATATTTTGTCATATTCAGGAAAAAAAAAAAGATGACATGGTTCAACATAAAGGGGATGACTTTTTAATTTAGGATTTTATTAATTTTCTTACTTTTTATTATTATTATTATTTTTTTTTTTTACTTTGCAAGACATCCTGAATGGAAGTCAGTTTCAGCGAAGCTTTGTTCCTTGTGCTGTAAGACTTTGGAACATGCTTGACGAGGGCACATGCACTGCGAGTGATGTGCAAAAATTCAAGTCTGCTTCGAACAAAATCTTGAAGAGTCTAGTCAATTAAACTCTGGTTGCTTTTGCAGCTATACCTGTGATAAATTATGTAACTATACCTGTGATTTTATACCATCAAGTTTTATGTAGTTATACTACATTTACTCGTGTTGTCTGACATATATTAAAAAAGTCAGAATTGTTGATTTTTTTTGTTGAACTTTTTTGTGAGTTTTAATAATTCTCAGTTCGCTGAGGCGTTCTTTATAATTGTTTAACCTATTTTCTCCTCCTGCTCTGATTTCATCCTACTATTGTGCTAATTGCTTTTCCTTTCTTCTTTCTACGGTCAAGGTGGGTGGGGGTTGTCATCTGGCAACTTATAGCGCTTGCGCTCGTCCCACTCTGCCTTCTCCGTTATGTTTAATAATAATAAAAAAAATAAAATAAATAAATAAATAAAACCCTTGTCTAAATAATATTTGGTGTGAGTTTTCTACAAGTATAACTAGTAGGTGTTTTGTTCTGGAAGAAATTCTGTGCTAAATCTTCTAGCCTTGAAGAAGCTGCTCCCCTGATTGAGTGAGTGGCAGTGCTTGATTCATGGCTACAAGGGTCACAGAAGCACACCTTGCCCATGGTGGCTAAAGGATAAGGGGGGTAATTTACCAATCCTTATAAAAGGGCATATGAGATATGATCATTGTTAAGTCAACCGTAAAAAAGCTAATGGCTCTGGCCAGCCTTTTTGGATATTGCAAGTTTCCCATGGAAGAGTTCTTAGGACAATTTAGTCAGTTAACATAAATCAGGTAACTACAGTAATTACCAGTGTTGAGAAGGGAGTAAAGATCTTGAAAGGTAAAAGATTTATCTATATACCCATCTACTAAGCCATTAATTCCATAAGTGGTGCTCAGACAAACCACTCTCTATGTGGTCTTCTACAAATGGACAAGGGAAAACACAATAAGATACAATAAAATATATAAAAAAAGTCTTGAATGGCACTATACTATAGATATTTTTTTTCAGTTCTTTTCTTTCCTATCTTAAGCAATAAGTTCTTTCATAAAACATTAGTGAAAATGGGAACATATTCTCTGAATCTTCATGTCTGAGAGAATCATAAATATTAATCCTCAAATGTAAATATTTTAGGCTTTGATAAAGATAGGCAAAAGGACCCAGAACAGCAAAGACCTTTTTCAGTTTGGTAGCAATAGACACATCCTTATGGTCAAGGAGCTAGTAATGTAGTGTTTCGTTATAGATCACTTGAAGTTAATTTACAGAGATTGCAGGAAAATTTAGTGATAAATTGCCAACAGCATTGTATGAGAGTGGAGCACGGAATATGAGAGCAGAAAAGGAGAGTAAATGCAATAAAGATTAAGTGTTTGAGGAAAATGTGTTCAATAACATGTACGGGTAGAGCGAGAAATGAGAAAGTGCACGTAAGAACTCATGTTGGATGAAATCTAGTTGACTGAGCAAAACAGGAAGCATCATAATTGTTATGTAAAGAAAATGGAAGTATGTAATAAAGATAATTAGATCTGATTTGAAAGATACAAGACCAGAGAGAAGACTACAAAACGAATGGAAAGATTGTATGATGAGTTAAAATGCATAGGTAGGTATGTCAGCAAAACAAGGTTGTGTAATAGGGATAAATGGAGAGGAGTTGGGAATGGACAAAGTAAAATCTAGCTTCAGATGCTTCCAAAGAGAGATTCTGTCAAATTTGGCCCAATCAACTGAAAAGATGAACTGCAAAAACGAGGATGAGTCTACTATGGTACAGGAGCTCTGGTGTCTGGGCCCAATGGAGAGGCCCCCCAGGTGTGCTGAGCAACTGACCCTTGTACAGTGAACAGCTGAGATGAGTCTTCTCTCCTCTAAAGACCTGGAGGTTAAGGTGTGATAATGGATGGTTAAGTATGCACATACGTAGATGCCTTACCTTAGCTACCAGTCTTAAAGGAAAAATATTAGCTTGCTGTATGGATATGTATAAATTCCTTGTGCCAACTTGCATCTAAAATCTACATGAAAAGTCTAATCTTTCTACCTTGTTTCTTCAGTAGCATCTTGCATATAAGGAAAAAGGTAAGATGTTTTTTTTTCTTCAATAATACAGCACCAGCAAAGACATTTAACTTTTGGCATCTTTATTCATCTGAAAATACTGGAAGGCCTCAGCATGATGACACCTCAGAATGTCATCATGACAGTTTAATATGTATGAATATAACAGCTATACACATTTATTTTATCTATGGCATTCCACACCAATCCTTGACATACATAATTTTAATATTCTCAAGTGAAAATACAATATGCTTAGAAAAGAAATGTCTATAAATTATATGATGTGATTAGTACACTAGTTTCAATGAGGGCTGATTCATCCTAATACAGCCTATGTTGCTGAGATCAGTCTTTTGTTACCTGATAGTTATGCCTGATAAATTTGCCACTAGTATTGGTGATGTATAAAAATTATGTCATGATGCCTTTTAGAAATATATTACACTAGTATTTCACTGAAGAAAATATCAATGAAACTAGTATTGCATGAAAATCACTACTACTTCAGTCCTGAAAGTGACTAGCTACCAAGTTCATAATGTGGTTCTATATCAATAGTCAGGGTTCACATTAGGGGTATCACTACTTTTTTAAAAGTACAAATAAAATTGCAACACATCCATTTACACTTCATTAAAAAAAAAAAAAGATAGATTTCTTCGAGCATCCATGAAACCTTTCTACTTAGCATCATGCCATGCTGCTTCATGACAGCAGGAATTAAAATGTGTTTCATGTAATTTAAGTTCATTAGGAAAACTACTGCAATGTTTACCAGGTTATAGTATTTATTCCCCAGAGCTATTTTTGCAGAAACTGTCTCCTTTTATGGAAACAATGCCCTATAATCATATATATTAAACCCTCCATTGTAATAAACAAAAACTGGAAAGGAAACATACCACATATATCACAAAAGACTTTCAAGATAAATGAAAGAAAGTCTTACTATTACTGGTGTTATTCCAAACTTTACCCAACCCAATACTCACTAACTTTTTTTATGATATCAATCCCTCACAACTTACAATAGCTCTCAATAACATTGCTATCCCGATTCATTGCCCTCCAAACAAGTCCAAATAACACACAAACACATCCATACACCCTACCAATGTTCTTATCCTATAAGCCAGCATAAGTGAATATCAGGCAATTAGTCATAGGAACATTTTTTAATGTAAAAAAAAAAATAGAAAGAAAGGAAAAGAAGACACAAAGCCCAATGTCTTTCAAGCTCAGCACAAATTATCTACATAATTGGCCACCTGACCAGGTAACTGATTTGATAAGTACTAGTCACCTGTGAGCACCTTATGCAACAATGTGATGCACTTGACAAAAATGACAGGACAGACTCTCTCTCTCTCTCTCTCTCTCTCTCTCTCTCTCTCTCTCTCTCTCTCTCTCTCTCTCTCTCTCTCTCTCTCTCTCTCTCTCACAATTTTGGTATCTGGTGAAGCCCATGACAAAGAAGGCAGCTGATATATCATTTTACCAGATGAGTAACTTTAATTCCAGTATTATAATTTTTTTATTTTAAATAAAGCTGTTATCTTAATTTTTTTAATTTCAATGTCTACATTTTTTAACATTTCACACTGAATGGTGTTGCTTATTCCCAAATTTAACTTATATAGGGTCCTCACTGGTGATAGAGCATTAATAGCAAATAGCAAGACCAAACACTTTTAATAATTTAGATTCATAAATAATTTGATGTCCTATTTACATATGCAGTTTTATAAAACACCCATGTTATCCTTGATTAGGAGAATGTGTAGTTAATGGCACACAGTTGACACAGAATCTCTAAAGCACCTCAACAAGTCATCACCATTCCACCTTGCATTATCCACACTGATCCACAAAGGTTAAAAAGAACCTGCCACATAACAGCCCACATAAGTCAGTGCACAATACTGTAGGTGTGCTATGACTGGATGATGTGGGCCAGATGGTAAAAAAGGCAGCAAGTGAATAGCTGGCCCAACATCCAGCAGATCCAGGACACAGCTAGCTTCATAACCAAGATCCATCTCACAGCATAAGGACAAGCATGAGTAAGCAAGTCAAATGCCATTCTAAACCCACTGCAGGATGTTTTCTGGGTTCCTTTCTGTTTTCTGGGGTCCTCTCTGCTTCCTCAGACTGCAGATTAATGTGGGAAGGTGATGGTGGGTATAATGAATTTTCTACCACCTTGCTACCAAATCCACAATGCAAGTAAAGGCCTCATTTTATCTCGCTATTATTATCAGAAAATAACTGTTAAAACTGCAAATTAATTTAAACTCATCAAAATAAGTATTTCATTGCTAAATAAGATAGCTTGACACTCACACTTACTGACACCTTCAAACATACAAAATGACAATATAAAAATTGAGAAAGTTTACAGTTCTTAGTTATTATTTTCTCACACAATATGACACTTCTTCAATATCATGAACACATTCCACAGTTCAGTCTATACACTAAAACCACGTGTCAACTACACATTGATAATAAATAGTCAACAAAATTAAAATAACAAGTATGGATAACAACTAGCAGGATGACAACCTCATGAAAACCATTAAGTCACCTTAATTCTCAGTTGCAACATTCTCCATTTTCACACATTGGGTGAGAAATGCTTTATTTGTAACCACTGAGCTGCTGGGGCTGAGGTCCAAACAGGTTGGTGCTGTGCTTGTTGGCTGCCCTGGATGGTGCAAAACCTAACAGCTTCTGAATATTCTGAAATAAAACACATGAGGACTTATCAATGAAATCAAGACTTGCTACCATTACACAAAGTGGAAGCCAACTATGATCCAGACAAATTCAACTGTGGTCCTGAAAGCAGCAGTGGAAATCCCTTGGCACAGTTTTGACCTTAAATATTTTAAGAAGCAAGCAAAATCTGTACCAAGAACATCATTCATTTGATAAGATGACTAAATATTGATTAAATTTTTGGTAAATTTGTATTGAAAAGGTCTGTGTCTTACATATTTTATTATAGGCCAGAAGTCTTTTCGCCAATACCATAAAAAAGTCAAAAGTTTTTCCCTCATCAAATCTTCTGTTTAAATAATTAGATGCCTCAAATCTTAAGACATTTAACAGCAATCCTGCACAAATTCCTCTTTCATACTATTTTCATGGTTACTACTTATCTGAACTTATTCTATATATATAAATAGCTCCCCTTTATACAGCATCACTGTACTAAACTTGCTCTCATTCTAGTTCCATTCATCTTACTGACACATGAGTTGCTACCTTCACTGCTTCATCCCTTCTACTCATACACTCAGGAATATGATGCTAAATTCAGTTTATTTCCATGTCCCTCTGATTTAAACTCCTTCACAATTAAAATTAGCCATACTCCTTTTGCATCTTCTATCCCCCAACAAGTCATAATTCATGGACTAATTTGAGGACATCAGGACCATAGGGGCTCAAGTGCTGCCTTCTCAAATATGGAGTTATACATATCAAAAGAATAGGCAACTCTTCCTTTGTCTAGCTATGATGTTTGCAACACTGCTTTTCAGCTTCCATATGGTTGAAAGTCCTGTAGTAGCAAGTGGAGTCACAACTTGACTTGGGATCCAGGTGTTGTGTGTGGTGGTTGAGCCAAGGGATGAATTCATTCAGGACTAGCCAGGCTCAACTCCAGCAAGAGGGAGCCAGCCAGTGGGAGCATGCAACGCACAGTGAGAAACACATCACCCGGGGCCAATCAACCCACTGCTTACTAGACTTCTTCACACTTCCTCCCCAAGTCCTCCCCAAACTCATTCATACCCAATCACTAACCAGTGCCACCTGTTAATCCTTTGCCTAACCATCATTACTAACTCACTATTTTAATGACTTCCTTTAACATAGCATTCATTCATCCTTCAATCTGCTGCTTTCTTTTAAGTAACTAATGTACTGTAGTACCAATATTAGTATTTTCTCCTATTTTCAATACTCTGAGCCTATGATCATTTTCTTTCATGTAATTTGTTGTATTATTATTATTATTATTATTTTTTTATTATTATTATTATTAGTCTTTTTGTTGTTGTGATACCAGGAAGGTATTAAAAACTTCATTATTTACTTCAGGTAAAACAATTCATTAAGGTTTAAATCCCAACTCATGCAAAAAAGATATACACAAAATCAAAGGAGGTTACATTTTACATGCCAGTGCATATGCACCCAATGATTTTTTTTTTTTGTCAAAAAATTCTGAAGAGCAGGGCTTTCATCAGAAACTTAGTTGAAATCAATACCTTTCTCTGGAGTGGTGTTATTGTTGATAAACTTTAGATGCAGTTTTCTCAATTTAAAAACAAATGGCACTTGAGCCTGCATGGTCCTAATACCCTCATTTACTTCATTTAAAGCTTTAGCTGGTCTCCAACTTATACACAGAATAATAAATAATGAACAAATAATGATGATGAATCACGGAAAAATTTTTATATATTGGATATTTACAAAAGAGATTTTCAGACGGTAGTTGAATATACAATAGAAATTTAGACTCAGTAGTATCTTAAATATTATGTATCAGCTGTACACCAACTCTAAAACAAAGGTTACTAATGAAAAACAGTTCATCATGAGGACAAACTAAGGCCAGGACTCTCCTCCCTCTCTCTCACCTGTCTGATGCTCATGGTGCACAAGATGTAGAGGAAGATAAAGGAGCAGTCTGTGTAGTCGTCGCCCATCAAGTTACGGTGGCTGAGGCCCTGCAGCCATGAGATGGGGATGAAGGGCAGCTTAGCCACAACTCGGCCATCAAAGCTGTCAGGTAATAGAAAATAGCATTTCATAAATGATTTACTATATATTTACTGCATATATTGATAGACTTTAATTCAGAAACATGATTCTGCTTATCATCCATACAACTTCAATAAATTCCCCCTAAAATGCAGTGATTCTGACCAACCATGCAGTTTCTGAAATTAATGAGCACTGGTACAGCAAGCTGCAATAAGCAAACATCAGTCATACTATATACTCATTCATTTTTAGCACATACGAGATCTGTTCAAAAGTATCCAACCTGAAATTTCCCTGCAGAAACAAATTAAGTATGGGAGGTGCAGAGTTCCTTTATGTACATGCATAAATTTTTTTTCCTGTCCACACTGTCAGTTCCTGGCAGTCCACTTACAACACAAGGAACATACAGGTACATGATCTTTTATCTGGAACTCTTGGTGCCTGACACTTTCCAAATCCCAGAATTTTCCAAATTTTTGGAACATACCTTCCTCTGTACACAGTATTTACAGCAGCTTTACTTATTTTCCCCTTAACAGTTTGTGTAAGTATATGTGGTACTATTCATCATTTGTACTTACTTCATCATTAGCCCTCTGTATTGTAATTTAGAAGTTACCACAAGTCTCATGCGTAATTTAATCCTTATGAATATTGTCCTGCACACGAAAATGTGTGTTGTTATTCTCTAACAAACATTGAGGAGGCATAGCCTTGTCAACAGCATCTCTACCAGCACTTATTCCTATGTACCACAAATAAAAGAATATTAAACAGAATATAACAACATTAACACACATTTACTAAATAACTTAAACATGACAGTAAATAAGAACTCCTAGTGGTTAATCACATGTAGATATCAGCCAAACACTGCCCCTCACATGTACATGACCAGCCATACGCTCTCTTTTCTGCCTCAGGAAAGGCTTGCTGCAACCTAGCATGGATCCACACCTCTCACCAGCCATACCATTTGCACCTAACATGAATATACAAACAAATATACTTCACAAAGTGAATACACCTGACAGTGGCTGGACTGAGAGTGACCGAGTGGCAGTAGCTGCGAGACTGGCCACGGTGTGGTGCTATGTGGTGGTGTGGACAGCACCGTGCCACACAAACAAAGTGGCAAATAAACATGTGAAGCAAAAAAATAGGTGTGGCAGCTGTGGTGATGCAAGTGTTCAAAAACAATGAGGAAAATATAAAGACCAATAAAGTTTATGGTATAAAAACACATTTTTATTGCCAGGAATGACTTTGGATTTCATATATTGATTTTTAGAAATCCTGATAAAAGATAATGTACCTATTTAAGCAAACTGCTCATCAGACTTTCATATTCCATGAAATGACAAAACTTGAACTGCTTTGGGCAACAATGCCACCGGCATCATACAAATTAAAGGCAGCTGCATATTAATGGAGACCAATTCACATTCCGGTAGGCCCTTCAGGCCGGGCCCACATTGAAACACAGGTGACACAGGCAATGCAGCAGAGAGCAGAGTGAAAAATTGTATCTCACTGTTTTAAACATAAGCAGGCACGTTGGCATGCAGGGAAGCACTGTGCAGGTGCAGACCTGTCTTGGCCTGCGCCACACAGTCAGTGGGATGCAGTTTCCTTCATGTGCGGCATAGTCCTTCAGAGGTTATGTCATTTTGCATCATAATGTGCACATCTTCAAAATGATCTCGGCTTAATCTGAAGTAATTCCTGTATCTTGCATCAGACAGCTCAGAAGTTAGAGCAAATTCTCCATGTGTATTCCTCTTTTCCATGTATCCACTCCTCTACACTGTCCTCTTTCCTTTACAAATGTCATATAATAACATTATTTTCTTGAACTCATTATCTAAGTCAGACTAAACTAAGATTTCCTACATAATACTTTGCAACAGCCATGATCACTGTACTGCACATAATAACAGACTGCTTCTCAATGTGTACACCACACCTATGCTGCCCTGTGTTTTCCTGCCCTGCTCTGAGCTGCCCTGTCTCATTGTGCTGAAAAAATACTGAAATATGAGGACACTAACCAAGTGTGAGCTTCAGTCATGCAGGACTAACCAGGAATATGTGGACAGTACTGAGATAAGTACTATTTCACTATATGTATTCCATTTTGAGTGAATATTTGGTCTTGCAGAGAGGGTCTGTATAATTTGTGCTGAAGCTGCTGACAGTGGATGAGAGGCAACTCCATTTGGAAGTGCTGCTTGGCACGTTGAACTCTATAAATTGTGATCCCAAATCCCTGAACACTCTTATCACTGGTGATGGGTCTTCAGTTTACCAGTAAAACTCAGAAACCAAGATTCAGGTGTCACAGAGGATGCGTTCAACATTCCTAATGCCAAAAAAAATATCATGTTAAGTACACAGCAAGAGCAAAATGGCAGCTGCATCATAACTATGCACCAACTCCTTTCACATATCAAGTTTGATTTTTTTTTTTTTTTTTTCAAATGCTACAGTTCAGTGATTCATCAGGCTCTCTATTCTACTGATATGCTGCTGAGAGGGCCACAATTTGAGTCACAAGAAGATATTATACAGAATGCAATGGCCAAGCCATTCCCAAAATACATTCCAGATTTCCAGAAATGCTTCCAACAAAGGCAGAACCACTGGAAGAGCCATGTGCCATTCCAAGAAGACTTGAAAAAGATAAAAGTTTCAGACTGCTGGTAGAGCAATTAAATTTCTCATGACAAAAAATTGGATATTCTTTTGAACCAAAGTTGGCCTGATCTTTTAAACGTGGTGTTAGTTTTACTAATACCAATGCAGCTGATTCTTAGTACATCTCATTTTTTTCAAACTGTGGTGTTAGTGTCAACTCATTGGAGACACCACAGGTTCCTTAAATAAACATTGGTGTGTCCTACCCCTCCCCAACAAGAAATACCAATGATGTTCACGATTCATATGCAATTGTAAGTTATGTAAAAAATATGATAATATATCTATACTTCTGTACTAAAGGAAAATAGTATTCATCATTGTAAGAAAGAGATTAAGGTGTTTATAATCCGCACGTTCGGGCACCTTTACCCATGTGAGTTATAGCTTGTTTACACTGTGCCGATCACCTACTAGATTGAAAGAGCTGTCAATTTCCATCACCTCTCCAAGATTTACAGCATCTTTAAATAGTAATGCAACACTTATGCATTTTGATTGCATAAAACATTAAGTTTTAGTTATTCTTGGTAAGAAACATGTTATATGCTCCAACTGAGTTTTATCAAGCTCTGGCTAGAAAACAGCATTACCTGGAGAAAATTGTATTTATCTAATACCTAATTAATCTAATTACCTGGAAAAATTGTACTTATTTAATTGTATATAGCACATCATACTGAGCATGTAAAATTTTGAACTGGATCAGCAAATAAAAACATGACAGGCTATATATGATAAAGGCATAGGAGATTATAGGCTACACAGTGGCTGGTGAGTTGGTTACTATTAGCTGGTACAAATGTACATCTCACCAATTTCATTATGAAGCCACTATGACAACATTCTAGAGGCCTTCCCACCATTATTGCTGATTGCTTTAGTTCTATTCTTTCACAGACATATTTGAATTTTTTTTTGGGGGGGTTAAAGAGGAGGTGGCATTCCTCCCGTCCCCCCCCCACTCCATTATGTTTTATGTCTACTCAAGTGTATCTGTGAAAGAATGAAACCAAAACAACCAATAATAATGGCTGGAAAGGACTCTGGAATATTACCACCACTGTTTCCAGATTGTCTTTGATACTCTTGTTAATTGATCTCACAAGACTCCATGGCATGGGCTTAACGTAATTCCAAACTAACTATAGTAGTTAACAGGCAGCAGCTAGGAAACATTTCTAGCATAGTTATGAAAACTCTTGAAAACAATTATTCCATTGCATACATTTGCAGCAAATATAGAATTCCTTGATATTGTGGATCAAATTGAGGTGGTGAGGCTTACTAGTGTTGTTTCCAGAGACCGGCAAAATCTGATCACATGCTTCTCTGAGGAGCAGTTTTCACCTGCTTGTACACTCCAACCATGGTTGAAAAAAATCATTTTTCAAAAAAAAAAAAAAAAAAAAAAAAAAAAAAATATATATATATATATATATATATATATATATATATATATATATATATATATATATATATATATATATATATATATATATATATATATATATATATAAAGATAAATAAAAATTAAAATAAATAAATAAATAAATAGGACTTTTATTTAAATATTTTTTTTATTTAAATCATTTTTAGCATTAATTCTTGTTTGTCTGCACTGATTATTTGTTTCAGTCTCATGAGACCATTTTATTGCATTAAACTTGTTAAATATTAAATGAAGTCCTAGTTTAATATACATTACCCAGCATGAGTTTTTCACATAAGAATCACAAGTAGGACAAATTGTTTAACCAGATCTGTGACATTAAAAAAAATTAAGCTCATTAAACTTCTTAATTACATTTATTGTTATTATCAACTAAAAAGACCTTACTTTCTTTTTCTTATGCATTTGAATATTTTTCTCATAAGAGATGGCAATGATTCACTAGTGCCTGACTTGCTGCAGGACCAGTACAGGATCAGTACACCATGTACAGGACAAATACACTTGATACTTTCCCTCTGTAACTGGTTCACATGTTCTTCCTTCTTCCTTGTGTGTGTGTATATATATATATATATATATATATATATATATATATATATATATATATATATATATATATATATATATATATATATATATATATATATATATATATATATATAGTTTAGATAATTATTTTTTTTACTCTCAATATAACAGTTAATATAATATAAATTAAAAAAATTTTAATACATTATGTTTAATTTTTATTTAAATCATAATTTTTTACTCTCACTATAACACTTAAAAATTTTTAATGCAGTATATTTGATTTTTATTTAAAACATTTTTTAGACTCAGTATAACACTTAAATAATTTCTAATGCAGTACATTTAATTTTTATTTAAATCATGATTTTTACTCTCAATATATCATTTAAATAATTTTTAATACAGTATATTTAATTTTGATCTATATCATGATTTTTTACTCTGTTTTAGATATATTTAAATCACTTGATTTAAATAATTTTATTTAAATCAAACCAACCCTGACTCCAGCTACTAGAGATTAGAAAATGTACAGCCCAAATATAAATAGAAATATTTTAAATAAATAAACAGAAAATAAATAAATACATATATAAGTTTTATATATATACAGTGGAAACTTGGTTATCAGACGTCTCCCTTTCTGACCAACTTGAATAAAAATTTAATTCACAATTGCTTTGGTTGCTGTACCATAATTCGGCTTTAGAACAAAGTTTCTTGATTTCAAATACTACAAGACATAGCAGAAGCTGCCATTTATTATTAATTTATAGTTTCTATAAGTATTTCCTTTGTTTTTATATATTTGGAGGAAAGACACAGAGGGTAAGACAGTAATTCAATCTTTGATGTAAGCTAAATGTGATCACATTGAAGAACCTCAATGTAAACAAACAAGGTTCAGCACTCAGGGGTAATCCCAAGCTTCCTGTGGCTCTCTCTATGACCCACAACACTGCATTTCCCCAGTAGCTTTTCCAGCAGCAAGATGTCTATATGTTATGATCACCTTCATTTTGGTGGTGAGTGGGTTGTTCCTCTCTGTGTCACTCTGTACGGCTTCCCTCACTTGATTGGTGACAAAGAGAATGAGTTCTGTGTCACTAAGTTCATTCAATACATCCTTTCTGGATAAAAAAGTTCTAAGCTAGAGATGTTGTAGAGCAGCCATCTTAGCAGTGGGAGCATCTAAGAAATGGTGGACAGGTGTCTGAGAACAGATTAACTTGTTTTAGATTGATTCCTATGGGGAAAATAGTTTCGGTTTTCAAAAATTTTGGATTTCGAATGACATTCCAGAATGAATTAAGTTTGAAAACCGAGATTCCACTATGTGTATATATATATATATATATATATATATATATATATATATATATATATATATATATATATATATATATATATATATATATATATATATATATATATATATATATATATATATATATATGCACTGTTCAATGCAGACTGTTTAGGCAGGAAAACAGTAAAGCTGATTGCTTTGGTGGGCACATGAGACTCGCCCAGAGCTGCCAACCTATGCAAAGAGTGCTGTTGTTAGGTTATTCTAACACCACGTACTGTCTCCTTCCCTTTTTGTAAAAAATGCATTTGCAAAGTTAGTAAGAGGAGATACAACGTGAGGTTCAGCATTGGGATTTACTAATACCAGTGTTTAAAAATGTGTGCCCTTGTATAGAATCACACATGCTTCCCTAGAATTACTATCCTGATCAGATCTATTCTTTCCATCCAAAACTCTCAAACTGGAACAGAGATATTATTCAACAACTTTTCCATCCATTGTCATATATAAAAAACAAATTATCAGATTAATGCTGTAAGTTTTACACACAAGGAATATCAATGAATCATTAATATACCAAGGATTTTAAACACAATACTTGAGTACAAAGAGCAAATTAAAATATATTAAACTACTACTGTGGAAAACAAATAAATATGGCACATCCTACTGGATTACAAAGCAATTAACATGGAAAGTATACAATACAAAGAAGTCAATAAAGTGAAATTTGAGATCAATGAAAGAAAATATGCATTTGAGAAATAAAAAGTAAAGAAAATGTACATTACCAAGCAAAACATATACATGTAATTAATTATGCAGTTAAGGATTAAAAAAAGAAACTACTAAAACGGTGTGTACAGTTCTTTGAAAAAAAAAGTGAAGTAATCATCAATAAGAGTAATAATGCTGAATGCTGATAAAAGTGCATGGTTACATTTATGGCTCTACAGCCTCCTTAAACTTTATATCAACCTTATATACAAATACATTTAAGGTTACACAAAGTAGATATTTAAGTGAATTCTATTTAACATTTAAGTACAATACACGGCTTGCATTAGGGTTTTACAGAAGTCTATGTGCTGTAGTTTTCAAATTTTAATGTACTAAGAACTATTTACTACTGTAATTCAAAAATACAAAAAATCTATGAGAAGTGTGCTATATAAAGGGAAAATACATTTATACAAAATGACACCAAGTACACAGCAGGATACTTACATGGAGTTGAACATGGAAAGCAGTGCAGTGAAGGCAAAACCAATGGCAAACATGCTTTTCATTTTGACAAGTGACAAATCTCTGTTACTATTCTTGAGTCGCTCCTCCTCTCGCTCTATTTTTCGTTTCTGCTGCCGATCTATACTGTCCCCATGTGCTTCCTTCTTCTTCTCCACTGTAACAAAAAAAACAAGTACCTAGTTCAAGAATTCACAACTCACACCACAAGTGTATGAACATCAAGCCGACAGCAACAAGGGGCACTTACATCGCTTGCATTGTCGCTCCACCTCCGCCTTAAGCTTCTGGTACTTTTCTGTGCGGTACACAAGAAGCCAGGTGAGTCCTGAGGGATGAAAAGTAGTGTAAGTTTCAGTTCCACGAAGGTGAAGTGCATAAAAGAATGTATTCTTTGCATCATGCACATTTTCAATATTCCAAGAGGCAAGCAATAAAAAAAATGTTCATCATGGCACAAATTCAAATACATCTGCAATAAAACATACTCAGTAAAACTGAAACAGTAAAAATGAAATCTGATCAACACAAAATTATACAGGTAGTCATCGACATGCAACCTATGCAACTTATGACTGACCAAATTTACGACCACTTCCCTACAACAGTTTCAGGCCAGCTCCTGGCATTGCCAGTAGGTTGGAGGCTAAGAGCTGGAGACACTCACATGCCTGCACTAAATTCTTAGCACAACACACTTCTTCCTGTGTTTGTTTATCTTTTACTTTGGAAATTTTTCTACAATATCACCCCCAAAATGTCTACTGAAAGGAAAATGCCATTTTCTACTTCTCAACTCTCTCTCTCTCTCTCTCTCTCTCTCTCTCTCTCTCTCTCTCTCTCTCTCTCTCTCTCTCTCTCTCTCTCTCTCTCTCTCTATGTGAAAGTAAGAAAAATCCTAATATCACTAAATAGAGTAAGACTGATTGTAAATGAAAGTGGAATTATACAAGAGTGAGAAAGGATGAAGTAAAAATGACACAGAACGAATGAGGGGGGAAAGAGAGCAAGGTATTAATTCCTTGTCCCTTGTCTCTGACAGATATGGGGGAGGGAAAGTGATTACAACATAGGTCGACTTATAACCAGATCTACCGAGGACTGGTCTGTCTGAACCAATCACAGTTGTAAGTCGATGACTACCTACATGTTGATAATACATACAATGCATGATATGTATATACTGAAATAAAAATGCTATATAAATCTAAAGCCTTTCGTTACCTATTACACTACCAATCTTCATACAAGGCAGTCAACATGACTTTCAAGGGGCCCATGGCAACATCACACTATTGGACTAAGGGCACTTTGTTTCTATTCTTTACCATCAAACATTATCCAGACAATAACAAAGGAGCTTCAGAAACACTCGAGAAGCACAGAGTTATTCTTTAGCAAAGCAAATTATATGCAAAGACCATGAGCAAGAACTCAAACTGAAAGCAAGTTGGTGGCATGGAGTCAGAAACACTCTCCCTGTACCACACCTTGACTACAGAATAAGTGTTGTAAGTTGTAGGGTTTAAGAGCCTGCAGTGTTATATGACATTAGCCTTAAATTAATTACTCCAGAGGGTCAGTTAAGGCTAGTCATGATTGGCTAAAATTTTAATTAGAATAGGTTTGGTTACCAAAGGTTTGTCATGTCTTAGGGGCATGAATCTTTTCTAAGAAAAGTATTAAGCACTATCAGAAAAGATGCTAATATACCTGAAAAAATCCCACCATCATCTGCAGAACAATTACTGGAAATTAATATTTTAGGGAACCTCCCTAAAGTATTAATATAGTAGGTCATATTAGTCATGCCTGCATCTTCCACCTAAAATCCCGCTTTCCTTCAGATCCCCAGGGTTGCTGTGCATTGAGAAAAAGATCTACTAGAAAAGTCAGAGATGCAGTTCTTCAGATTTACCGTGGTTTTCATTAATTTACTTTCATTTTCGCAATACAGATATGAAGGGCATGTGGGGGGTCCATTTTTCTTTATTTTGGCCTTAATAAACACCTTCAAGTGGTCACAACAGCAGGAGGTCGTGACGAAGCATCAAATATTTCAATACGGCCCTCGGTGAGCCTCGTGTTACAGCACTACTGGTGACCTAAAATAATGAAACCTGCAAAGCGGCGAGCCTTGACCAGTCGCCGCCGCCACACCACCAACATTTACACCCCTTTACTCCTCTCCTCATGGAATGTATAAGCTTATTACAGTTCCATCAAAGCCTTACCTTCACCAAAAAGCGCCGTGCAGATGGATATGAAAACAATAAACAAAGTATCAGCCCACATCGTGCTGGCTGCCACAGGTCCCTACTGTCACCTTTCCTGGCTTGGTCTTGGTCTGAGTCTCTCTCAGCTACGGCTCGTCTTGATCTTCAAAAAGAAAAGTCTTTCTTCCTTGATCTTGATGGTAGAACTGATGATTTCTTCCAGCAGGAGTATGATCACGTGAAGAAGAAAAAAAAACAAAAAAAAGGCAAGCTGGCAAGCATTCAAGCAGGAAAGAAAGAAAACAAAAAATACAATATCCCAAGATATGACTCCCTATTCTTTACATCTGAGACCGCATCCTCTCCACAGATATTCTTTCAGTGCCTCTCATCATAATCATACTCTCAAAGAACAACATTCTTTTCTAATATACGACTCTATTCTTTACAACTGACGTACCACATTACTTCCAGTTACTCTTTCAGTGGCAGAATCCCTTAAACTGTATCTTTGCGTAATTATACGTACACACAATGATTAACAATATTGATTATTCTCTCTTTCCTCCTTCCATCATTTTATTGATATTGTTTCTGCTTGGGGAGGACAAGGATGGACACATGACTTCAAACAATACTTTGTAATGTGTTTGATAAAAAGTTTAAGCTATTTGCTAATGATTTGAAATTACATGCACAAATGTCATTGCTCAATAAGAAACAATGTTGTTGAAGGACTAGCAAAAAATCACGTCATTAGCTAGGGAGGGCCTGAGGTTCAATGCTGATAAATACTCAATACTGAGGTTGCAAAGTCTTCCTTAACTGGAGTACTCTTGGCCCATACTCCAGTCCCTGTTTACACCAAAATAAAGACAACTTTATAAATGCATATTTTGACTTACGCGCTGAAAGAGTCTATTCTACTCTTATGTTACATTCCTTGTGTTACACCAAAGAGCGCATCTTTGTCACCCTTGGATTACACCAAGACCTTCAAATATCGTCATAAGAACCGGTGTAGTGTTCGTGGCTTATCCCTGTACACAGCTCACTACACACGCACGCGCCCGAAAATTTACGAGAGTTTACCATAAAATGTGCAAAAATAGATAAATAAATAAATAAATAAATAAATAAATAAATAATTTCTTTAATCACACACACACACACACACACACACACACACACACACACACACACACACACACGGCAGTTTCAGAGAATTCAATGGTTGTTCTCCCTTGGCGAAACAAATAAGTCCCTAAATATGGTTTCAATGGTGCATTAGAACCTAGCAAGACACAATAATTACCTGAAATCCCAATAAAAGATACGGTAGCAATATATGATTTGTAAAATTTGATTCTTTTTCTTAACATTACATAATGACAGGCCTTACGTCATCTACCAAATACATGTACAAACACCTTGCAATGATAAGTACCTCGGATGTCACTTTTGTTATTATCCCGTCACTTATTAGTATTACAAATATTATACAAGCTTCTTCTGATCTTTGTTATTATTATGTAGTGTTGAAGACCGTGGCGTGAGAGCCAATCACTGCCCGAGTATCGTACGTCCTTTCCCTGCCCATCAGCCTGTTGGTCCTCACTACGAGTACAGTTGTTGTGTTTTCGGGTTGGCTGACGCTCGTATAATTTATAGTATTTTTTTTTCTTTTTTTTTTTCGCCTGTCATAAGTTTAAGCTGCAGTGAAAGTATGGGACAGGTATTGGTGCATACTTGTGTATTGCAAGTGAGTGCGGAAGAGTGGAAGAAGAGTATTTGTGAAGTGAAGGCATATAGTGATATGAGGTGAATGGGTTTCAGGTTGTGGTGTGAACCGCCGACCTATAGAAGCCTCACCAACTCAAGCCATTATTTCATGTTTGGACAGCAGCAGTGGCCTTCAGGACTACAGTACACAAAATACATCTCTGCTAGTTTTGTCCCAGGTAAAAAAAATAGATAAATAAATAGATAAATAAAATCGATATTTTAATGGTGTAAGTTTGGGAAGGTTTGCTGAAATAATATTGGAATATACTTCATTCCTCCTCCCCTTACCGATGGTCCCGAGTGCTCACCATCACAGCGCCAAGGAAGGTAAGGCCATCGGAGAGAGAGAGAGAGAGAGAGAGAGAGAGAGAGAGAGAGAGAGAGAGAGAGAGAACGGGGAGGGAAGGGAGAGGAGGGCAGGGAAGGGGGAGGGAAGTAGGGAAAATGATAGGGGGGGAGGGAAAGGAGAGGAGGGCAGGGAATGAGAGAGAGAGAGAGAGAGAGAGAGAGAGAGAGAGAGAGAGAGAGAGAGAATCTTATTATTAGTAACAACATTTGTGCGTGCTTCAACTCCACACCTATAGGCATAGGCCTAGGCATCTGTACTACGGCCGCATTAGACGCACGGTAATTATTATATACTTTTTTTCAAGAAAAAAAATGCGTCTAATGCGCCGACAAATACTAATTATTTTCAATTATTTTATTCAGAATACTGTACGTTCATATCATAAATACTGCAATAGGCAATGGGAAGTGTTTATTTGCGGTTTATAGTGTGGTTACTTCGACTAAAGTCGTTTTTCAACCGAGGTCGTGACCTCTGGAACAAACTAACGACATAGGGTAAGGTTTACCTAAGGTGGTCGTGTGGAATATTTTGATGACCTCTATTATTATTATTTTTTTTTATCTTGTTCATTATAGAGTCTTAGAGGAACTTTAAGTATAAATGTATGATGAGGTTTGTCTCCTAGACCTTATTGTTCATCTCTTCTTTAACCACAGCCTAGTTTAAGTGTTCTTGATTTAATGAATCATGGCGCCTTTAGAAATTTGCCTCGACTGTCATGAGGTGACTCAGTCCACTCTTTTCAACCCTTGGCACACGGTGAAAATATCTGGACGCCGATTTGTCCTTAAGGAACAGGCATTGAGTGAAAGGTCTAAGGAATGGGAAGTGTTTGTAAACTGACGGGGAAGCAGCGCATCAATGCCTGGAATCGAAATTATAAAATATTAGGTTCCATTGCTCAGCAGAGAGAGAGAGAGAGAGAGAGAGAGAGAGAGAGAGAGAGAGAGAGAGAGAGAGAGAGAGAGAGAGGGAGAGAGAGAGAGAGAGAGAGAGAGAGAGAGAGAGAGAGAGAGAGAGAGAGAGAGACTGTATGTATAGATTGATAGATATAGACTATATAAATTCTATAAGTCATCCCTGTAATTTCGTGTATATATTATAAAGTTTCCATTGTCCATTGCATGATAATTGGTGGGTAGTAGTGGTGAGGGTGCCGTGTGTTCATCCTTAATTAAGCCATATCGTTATACCATGCTGGCTCAGGGCGTCTTGGCGAGGTTGGTTGCTGGATTGTAAGGTCGCAACTCTGCGGCTTGTTCCGCGCCTGTTCTTTGATATATGAACAGGTGTTACAGCATAAAAGGAGATATGCTCTTGATTACCCCCATGGCCAGGTGGGTAATGTTTACGTAATCTTGATCCCAACGCCTCCTTGTTGAAAGCCAACATCGCTGACCACTACACCGCATTCTGTTGCTCCCTGTGAAACGTGCTGTGGTTATCACGAAGCTTTAGTGTGGCCACACCTCATTCATGCCGTTTAGTTTTAGCCACATTACAAAATGGGAATGACGGGTTAATAGGCAATGTTGAGATAAAACGACAAAACATTTTGCTGTACAGGGAAAGTATGTAAGAAATTATTTACGAAAGCGAAAGGAAATGTGCAAAATGATTTAACAAAGATAATGAAGGTATCTAACCCCTTATCATTTGCGCATTATCAGATTAGGTATTGTAGCAAGAAGTTCAAATTGCACAAAATTTTAATTTAAGTGAACGATACATAACGATATAACGATACAAACAAAAACTGGTTCGTAAACAAGCAGCGAATGAGCATAACAAGCTTAGTACCCGTAGGGTAAACACAAACGTCTAGTAATCTGTAAGAGAAAGTTAGATACATATATGAATAATGATGACTCGTAATAAGCTTCCATGAGCTGCCTTGTGGGTCAAATTGTCTTAATCTTATGCTTTTGTGTCGCAGGATTATTAATATAATCTTAATTGTGTGCTGGTTTTAATCTACAACTTTGAATGTGACCTCGATCAAGTGGAACTACATGACTAGTGATATATAATTGTATGTGCATAGGGAAGAGAAAGAGGCGACGATTGCGGCAGGGCAAGCCAGGTCAGGCAACTCACACACCTAGATAATTGATTATAATCATGTCACCTGCTGCACCGACGATTACTTACTTCCCAGAGATAGTGCTGTGAAGCGAATATGGAATAAAAGCTTTATTAATGTTGTTGTATGAAGTGATTTCTATGCTCACGAACTAGTGTCAGAAAGTCAATTTGCATCAACAGGTATATGACACTTGCATCAATATGACATTAACCCAAGTGTGTTTACAAAGAGGATAATAATGCTGCCAGTATGTTGTTGGGCAAGATGGGAACAGCAGCGTGGGGTGCCGTGCTTTTTTTGTCCTGGGA
>NC_087151.1:13990000-14022500 GCF_035594125.1 Scylla paramamosain
TCCTCCAACCTACTCCACACACACACACACACACACACACACACACACACACACACACACACACTGGAGAGAAGGTTCAGGTGTCTCCTAAATTAGGTAAAAAAGATTGCTCTTAAGAGTTTTTATCTCTTCTTGTGTGTGTGTGTGTGTGTGTGTGTGTGTGTGTGTGAGAGAGAGAGAGAGAGAGAGAGAGAGAGAGAGAGAGAGAGAGAGAGAGAGAGAGAGAGAATGAGAGAGAGAGAGGGGGGGGGGTGGAGTGCCGTACGTAGTCACTCCTGACCTGCTACACTTTATAAATTAAACAAAATTAAGCCGTCTGTTTTGTTTTACATTCATTAAGTTTCAGTCATTACACAAAACACTGTATTTTTGGAACTTTTTTAGGGTTGGGGCGGGGAGCGGCAGTAGTTAAACGGTTTCTTTATTTTCTTTAGTCTTTATATATACTTGAATATTGTTTTCCCTTGACCACTCTCCTTCACATGCAAAAGATAAATAGATAAATGAAGTGCTCACTCCATGTTTACGTGCCTTCCTTCATTGGCATATAATTTCTTGACCTTGCAAATTATCGTATGAATCAGATCATTTAATGAAGTCGTGATTATCTTTAAAAGTCATTCATTGACTGACATGAGGATTCTTTCATGTTTATCTATGCGTGTTTATTTATTTATTTTATTTTTTTATTTATCTATTTTTTTTTTTTTTTTACAGTCGTGTCCCTACCACCCCTCCCCCTAACATTCTCCTCTTATCTTTCGCTCACACAACCCCATCACTCCGTTCCTTCATTTCAGGATTTGTTAATGTTTATCGTCATTTTGCTGTAATTTACTAGGAGTTCTTGATTTTTACCCAACAGCCTCAGCTTCACAGACTGGATAAATTTATGGATATGGATGATCGGTAGAAATTGACCGGCATGTTATATGTAAGAACTGCCATGTGTAGGCCTGGCGACTTCTTGCAGCTTCCCTTATTTTCTTATGTTCTTATGCTCTTTTTCTTGTGCTCTTATAGTCTTACGATGTGCAGGTAGAAGCTGAGTTTGGGAGAAGCACAAGAGAGTGACTGTTCCAGGAAGGCTGTTGGTTCACTGCTTCACCCCAGAATGGAACGAGACACCCAACCTTACCGTGACTCCCTCTCCCTCAGTCCAGCACGATCATATTGGCTTCTATCACCACCATCACCACCACCACCACGACCACTACCACGAGTACCAGCATCAGATAAGCCTGATACTGTGTTATAATCATTGTCTTACCTCTAATGACACTTATTCAATTCACCACCACCACCACCACCACCACCACCACCATCACCAGTATCACCTAAGTCACACTTTACTTTAATGAACTGTGTTATATGTCCATTAACTCTTTTACTTTCAACGACACATTTTATTCACCAACACCACCACTACCACCACCACCACCACCACCACCAGTATCAGTTAAGTTACACTTAACTTTAATGAACTTTTGTATTATAGCTATTAACTCTTACTTCTAATAACACTTTTTATTTATTTGAGCAACCCTATTGGCAATGTTCTTTGTAAATAACTAAACTGCACGCAATAGAGAGTTCTATTAAATAACAGGGCCTCAAACCCAAAAACTTGACTCATCTTTCTCTGCCGTCCGTCTGTTCCAAGCCAGTCACTCCAGCAAAACCGCTCATCTCATTTCTTTTCCATCTCTCGTTTTTAATAAGATTTTTTGCCGTGAATGTAATCTTTTAAATCTATGATCTATAATTACTAAACAAGACATTTTATTGAGCCGAGAAGAAGGTTTTGCAATCATAGGGTTAGTGAGCATTCACGCGTCTGTCCTCTAGACCAGTGATAGTCAACCTGGGTGTATGGATTTTTTCAAAAGGTACCTGGAACATGGAGGTGTACATGACGTGGCCAGTGTGTTTAAGAGTGCTCAACAGCACTCTATAGCGCTTTAGTGTAAACATCGTCATCTCCACCCTCACGACTCACTCTCCCACCTTCTCATCTTCACGATCTCCTCTATCTTCTCATCTTCACGACCTCCGCAAGCAGTAACAGAGAGAGAGAGAGAGAGAGAGAGAGAGAGAGAGAGAGAGAGAGAGAGAGAGAGAGAGAGAGAGAGAGAGAGACGGACAGGCGAAAAGATAGATGGAAGGAAGAATAGATGTATGAAGACTGTCAAAAATCACGACCCAAAATAGACGTGGGGAACGATGTCTAGGGAAAGGAGTTAGTAAAACAGACGACAGAGGAGTCATCTCATTAGGGCTTCACATTCTGGTTAAAAGTAAGATGTGAAGATGAGAGAAGAGCTGGAGATGGACTGGCCAGTAAATATAAATCAACTTGAATATCAATAGTTATGAAACAAAGGAGCAGTGGAATGTACTTAGAGGCAGAGACAATACTTGAATTGTGAATATTATTAGTTACATTACACCGCCATTGAAAAGGCTCTCAGTGCGTCCCTCAAATGATGTGTGAAAGTTTTAAGAAATGTTAACACCATTTCGCATTGACGTGGAAAAGTATGTACTTCATCTCTCGAAATATTATATGTGCTAGAAAAAAGTATCGAGGCTTGCTGGACGTTTATCATGGAGGACTTGTACTGGTGGATTTATTATCATATAAGAATTATATATATATAAGCCGAAATAATGATACTTAAATAATTTAACGATAATAATCTTGATATTACGATAACGAAGCGAACTATGATTACGATGCACGTGACGAAGGTAACGATGCGATTCCACGATAACGATGTGATTCCATTTTCCACGATAATGATGCGAATTTCCACGATAGCGATGTGATTTCATTCTCCACAATAACGATGCGAGTATCCACGATACAAGAACTGCCGCCGGTAGACCTACTGTTTATATATATATATATATATATATATATATATATATATATATATATATATATATATATATATATATATATATATATATATATATATATATATATATATATATATAAACAGTAGGTCTCCCGGCGGCAGTTCTTGTATAAGACATGCAGTGGTGTGTGGTGAGTCATTGCTCGTCGCGACCCGTGTGAGGCGCTGCAAGGTTGCCTTGTCACTGCCCTCGCACCCACGGGACTAAGATGGACCCTTAAGGGAGAAAGGGTTCGTTCTCGTACCTATATAGGAAACTAGAATTCAATATCGTTTCGCAATCGCCATCGTTATCGTCGCCAACCGCATCGTTACCGTGGAAACTGGAATCGCATCGTTATCGTGATATATATATATATATATATATATATATATATATATATATATATATATATATATATATATATATATATATATATATATATATATATATATCAGGAGGAGGCAGTAGACACCTGCCGAAACGATAATTACTCCCAGTGAGGTCTAAGTCTAAAGCACTGTTCAGGGGGTGCTGTGAACTTACCATTAAACCCAGCTGTGACCTCACTGAACGTTTCCCTTTGTGTCTCACAACACAAGGGGGCAGTCACAGCCTGCCCTCTAAAGACAACTCTCTTCCTCCACATAAAACTACAAGCACCTAATAACACACACACACCCTTCACTCAAAAATTTTAAAATCATCATGGTGACTCCTACACCAGCCTCGGAGTCCCCATCTGAGGAGGGGACCATAAATGTCCCCAGGTCGGACTGCCTTTCTGTCGAATACCCTAAGTGTCTTGACACCCCCCTCAACTTTTTCTTCATTAACTTCTGCAACATTCGCGGTCTAAGATCTAATTTTCAATCTGTAGAACACCACCTGTCCTCTTCTAAACCTCATCTTCTTTTCCTCACTGAAACTCAGGTGTCTGTGGCAACTGACAGTAGCTCCTTTTCTGTTCCCTCCTACTTTTTCTATCCTCATCTTCGATCCAAAGCTGGATGCTGCGTTTATGTGCGCAATAACTTAACCTGCTCTCGTGCCCACGCTCTTGAATCTTCCGAGTTTTCCACCATCTGGCTACGACTACAGAGTCACTCTCATACTAAACTTATCTGTGCTGTATACCTCTCACCTAACTCCTCTGACTATAAGAAATTCTTTGACTACTTAACTTCCAAAGTGGAGCACATTCTGACCCTCTTCCCTTTTGCAGAGATCTCCATTCTTGGAGACTTCAATGTTCACCACCAGCTTTGGCTTTCCTCTCCCTTCACTGACCATCCTGATGAACTAGCCTACAACTTTGCTATCCTCCACGACCTAGAGCAATTGGTGCAACACCCTACTCGTATTCCTGACCGTCTTGGAGATACACCCAACATTCTTGACCTTTTCCTGACCCATAATCCTTCTGCTTATGCTGTCACCCTTTCTTCTCCGTTGGGCTCCTCCGATCACAATCTCATATCTTTATCCTGTCCTATCGCTTCAATCCCTCCTCAGGATCCCCCTAAGCGAAGGTGCCTCTGGCGTTTTGCTTCTGCTAGTTGGGGGGACTTAAGGAGGTATTTTGCTGATTTTTCTTGGAATGACTACTGCTTCTGTGTCAGAGACCTGTCTTTGTGTGCTGAGCGCATAACAGAGGTGATAGTGTCTGGAATGGAGGCGTACATTCCTCACTCTTTTTCTCGTCCTAAACCTTCTAAACCTTGGTTTAACACAGCTTATTCTCGTGCTATACATGATAGAGAGGTGGCCCACAAAAGGTACTTAAGCCTTCCATCACCAGAATCTCATGCACTTTATATTTCTGCCCGGAACCATGCCAAGTCTGTTCTCCAACAGCCAAAAACTCCTTCATTAACAGAAAGTGTCAAAATCTTTCAAGATCTAACTTCCCTCGTGACTTCTGGCATCTAGCCAAAAATATCTCCAATAACTTTGCTTCTTCTTCTTTCCCTCCTCTATTTCAACCAGATGGCACCACTGCTATCACATCTATTTCTAAAGCTGAACTCTTCGCTCAAACCTTTGTTAAAAACTCTACCTTGGACGATTCTGGGCTTGTTCCTCCCTCTCCTCCACCCTCTGACTACTTCATGCCACCTATTAAAATTCTTCGCAATTATGTTTTCCATGCCCTCTCTGGCCTAAACCCTCGGAAGGCTTATGGACCTGATAGAGTCCCTCCTATTGTTCTCCGAAACTGTGCCTCCGTCCTTGCACCTTGCCTAGTCAAACTCTCTCAGCTCTGTCTGTCAACATCTACCTTTCCTTCTTGCTGGAAGTTTGCCTACATTCAACCTGTTCATAAAAAGGGTGACCGTTCTAATCCCTCAAACTACCGTCCTATTGCTTTAATTTCCTGCCTATCTAAAGCTTTTTAATCTATCCTCAACAGGAAGATTCTTAAACATCTATCACTTCACAACCTTCTATCTGATCGCCAGTATGGGTTCCGTGAAGGTCGCTCTACTGGTGATCTTCTGGCTTTCCTTACTGAGTCTTGGTCATCCTCTTTTAGAGATTTTGGTGAAACTTTTGCTGTTGCCTTGGACATATCAAAAGCTTTTGATAGAGTCTGGCACAAAGCTTTGATTTCCAAACTACCCTCCTACGGTTTCTATCCTTCTCTCTGTAACTTCATCTCAAGTTTCCTTTCTGACCGTTCTATTGCTGCTGTGGTAAACGGTCACTGTTCTTCTCCTAAATCTATTAACAGTGGTGTTTCTCAGGGTTCTGTCCTGTCACCCACTCTCTTCTTATTATTCATTAATGATCTTCTAAACCAAACTTCTTGTCCTATCCACTCCTACGCTGATGATACCACCCTGCACTTTACCACGTCTTTTCATAGACGTCCAAACCTTCAGGAGGTAAACATATCACGCTGGGAAGCCGCAGAACGCTTGACTTCTGATCTTTCTAAAATTTCTGATTGGGGCAGAGCAAACTTGGTATTGTTCAATGCCTCAAAAACTCAGTTCCTCCATCTATCAACTCGACACAACCTTCCAGACAACTATCCCCTCTTCTTCAATGACACTCAACTGTCCCCCTCTTCTACACTGAGATCGGCCTGTCCTTTACTTATAATCTGAATTAGAAACTTCACATCTCATCTCTAGCTAAAACAGCTTCTATGAAGTTAGGTGTTCTGAGACGTCTCCACCAGTTTTTCTCACCCCCCCCCCCCAGCTGCTAACTCTGTACAAAGGCCTTATCCGTCCATGCATGGAGTATGCTTCACATGTCTGGGGGGGTTCCACTCATACTGCTCTTCTAGACAGGGTGGAATCAAAAGCTTTTCGTCTCATCAACTCCTCTCCTCTAACTGACTGTCTTCAGCCTCTCTCTCACCGCCGCAATGTTGCATATCTAGTTGTCTTCTACCGCTATTCTCATGCTAACTGCTCTTCTGATCTTGCTAACTGCATGCCTCCCCTCCTCCCGCGGCCTCGCTGCACAAAACTTTCTTCTTTCTCTCATCCCTAATCTGTCCACCTCTCTAATGCAAGAGTTAACCAGTATTCTCAATCATTCATCCCTTTCTCTGGTAAACTCTGGAACTCCCTGCCTGCTTCTGTATTTCCACCTTCCTATGACTCGAATTCCTTCAAGATGGAGGTTTCAAGACACTTATTCATCAATTTTTGACCACTGCTTTGACCCTTTTATGGGACTGGCATTTCAGTGGGCATATTTTTTTTATTGGATTTTTGTTGCCCTTGGCCAGTGTCCTTCCTAAAATATATATATATATATATATATATATATATATATATATATATATATATATATATATATATATATATATATATATATATATATATATATATATATATATATATATATATATATATATATATATATATATATATATATAATGTTCTTATCCTCTTAAATCTTAAATCTCAAATGCTCTTAATATCGAGATTTAATACATTTGTTTATATATTTTAAGTCTTAAAATTTAAAAAAATGTCAAATATTCGTTAATTCTTTTTGATTGTTAATTAATTGCCCAAGGGGACAGGATACATGAAATTCTCAGGAGTTCTCGGAAGGGTACATGGACTTAGAAAAGGTTGAAGAACACTGATCTAGACTCCAAAGAGCATATATTTTTAAGAGATATTAAAGTATCGAAGAGAAGCAGATAAATCAGATGTCGTCATGGGGTTATGTACTTCGTCTTAAGTCATAATCCCTGCCTGCACTTAGTATTTTCTGTTTCACATACAGAGAAGGGGACTGGACAAGTTGATTTGCTCCGTTACACATTACCTTACATCCTGCTCTTAGTCAAAATAACAAACTCGCGTTCAGGGAAGTAATTGATTAGTGTTCTAGGGATGGGTAATGAGACAAGGAGGAATTGATAGTGGGAAAATAATGTTGAGGAATGCAAAGATAATACGGCGTATTTGATCCACCATTCAGTGTACTCTTGAGATCCATAATTGGTTCATATCTTAATGTTATATGCGTGAGTATTGTCTTCTGGTGTGCCTACGAGGTCAACAGACTCCTTTCCTTAGGTGTCCCTCCCAGGACATGGTCAAGCTTTAATTTATTCCTTACTTTACTTTTCCTCCTTGCATGTTTCAGTCCTCTTATTCTCCCGTCATTTTTGTTTTGTTTTTTTCTCTCGCACTCCATCTACCCAGCACTCTATCCTTCGATTCATGGAGCAGACTCAGTAATCAGGTTGTGAGCGCCAAGTCATTAGGGAACTTTAAAAGAAGATTAGATAGATTTATAAATTAAAATGATAGGTAGAAATAGGACGAAATATTTCATGCAGGGCCTGTCACGTGTGGGCAAGACAAATTCCTGTAGCCGTCTTTATTTTCTTATGTTCCTAGATCCTCAGAGGTGCCATTCCTTAAAGGAAACGGTCAAAAGGATTACTAAAAAATTGGAGAAGTGTCTTGAAGCTTCCCTCTTTCCTTGACACACCAGATCTGTCATCCGCACTCATACCATTCACCGTTCATTCTTCTCACACTGCAGCCATTTCTCAAGTCGCTTGGAACCTTGACCTTTGTCTTCAGTTCCACGCCACGCGACCTTCGTAGTAATGAACCGTTGAGCTCAATTACTTTCAGGTTAAAATGGGGCTCTGAGATTTCCTTCCCACGTATACTTCCCCATCCATGCATAAAAATACTCACGAGCAAAAAAAACAAACATTGTTTATGAATAATGTGGGCTGGCTGTATGCGCATGACCTGCCCAAGTAAATTTAATTTCACCTCCCATGCAGGGAATAAATATTTACATTGTAAATATTTATATTGTATATAATTAGACATTAAGAAGGCATTAGTATTAATAGGAAAAAACGTGTGTTTATAATTCAGCACGGCCACGAGGATCATGTGGCACACTCGTGATCGCCTGCTGACCCTCACATTGAACCTGCACCTCACAACAGTCCAAGCTATGGGTGAGACTGAGGCCTCTCACACACCACACTCCCTGCACTTTTGCTCAACGAGGAAAGTAACTATTTGCTGATCAGTGGAAACCTTTGAAAACTGACCAGGACGCGAATCTCAGCTTGCCAAGTGACAGCCAAAAATATCGGGAGTTTCACCTATAAAGAACTTCATTTAATCACGCTGTAAGTCGTTCTCATGATACTCTTGGGGTATTTCATATGTAATTCTATTGGTATGCGATGATAGGTATCAGTGCATGATCACAAAACTCCAAGTTATGAATAAAACTGATGGTATGAAGCAGCTGCCCTTACCATTACACACAGACACTGTCCGCAACTGTGTATGCTTGTGTGGTGCTGAGACCTGTCCGCCTGGTGCTGCTAACCCGTGCATCCTCAAATAGACGTCACACTGTCCTCGTGTGTCCCGGGACTGTATTCTCAAACGTTCTGGCGCCTGATCCCGACTATTTTTAACAGCCTGCAGTGGAAGTTGCTGGAGTTTCTAAATCTGCTTGGATATTAGTGACATTAAAAAGAGATTCTGGAGTTAGGTAGTAAAAAAAAAAAAAAAAAAAAAAAAAGAAAAAAAGGGACTCATGAGAACCCAACTAATCATCTATGGCCCTTAAAAATAGTCCACGTTAGAGTCTGGAGCAGTTAACAACACGGGTCCCGAAGCGAAAAAAAAAAAAAAAGGGACTCATGAGAGCCGATTAATATGTGACCCTTTAAAACAGTCTTTGCGAGAGGCCATTAAGAGTACTGGTCCTGCTGAACGCGGTACTTACTCCGATTTCCAGCACAAAGTAATGCCACCACTCACCCGCGACACCTTCACACACCGCGGGAAAGTTCACTGGGATAACGTATCTCCCTTCCTTCCTTCCTTCCTTCCTTCCTTCCTGAATCCTGCTGACAAAAGTGTACTGACAGCTGGATGGATAACTGTCTTACTTATAATGATACCTATGCCAGTGTTCTTAAACTTTCAGCACTTTATCGCGACTACTACATTCAACAGGCTGTAGAGTAGATTATTTGAGTCTTCAAGTCATTTTCGTGATTCTAGTGGTATTCAAACAACTATTCTACAACTTAAGTGAACAAAAGAAAAAAAAAGTGTGAGAATTCGACTAATAATCTTTGTAACCCTGGAAAATAGTCCTCATGATAAGGTAAACCGGATCCAAATACTTACTGGGCCTGGAAATACTACGAGATATTGACTTAACACCAGCGACACAAAACTATTAGAAAGACAGTAATGGGATAAACAGGGAATGGTGTTGCCACAATAGATCCATGCAGGGATGATCAAGGAGAGGAAAGAGATGCTTGTGCTCACGTAAGGCTTTTAATGTAACCAGCAGTGTGTATGTGTGTGTGTATGTAGGCCTCATGGTGTGTGTGTGCGTGTGTGTTGTCCTCCCTCCTTGTCTCCTAGGTGGCGCTGTTTGAGCTGCCAATTTGAGGTTCATGGACGTTAATTTATGCCTATTATCATCATGACCTTCAATGAATGTTAAGTGAATGGCATGCTGGCTCTTGTTTTTTTTTGCAGCGTTTTTATGATTTTTCTTTTTTTTTTTTCTCTCTCTCTCTCTCATGTTTGTTGTTTTTCTCTTTTTTTTTTGCCTTGCTGGTGGTAGCGGTGGTAGTGGTGATAGTGGTGATAGTGATGGTGTTGATGTTAATGTAGTTATTTCTTTTATTTTAATGTTGTTGTTGTTGTTGTTGTTGTTGTTGTTGTTGTTGTTGTTCCTCTTCTTTTTCTTTCTTCTTCTTTCTTTCTTTTTCTTTTTTTCTCCTTCTTTTTCCTTCTTCTTCTTCTTCTTCTTCTTCTTCTTTTCTTCTTCTTTCTTCTTCTTCTTCTTCTTCTTCTTCTTCTTCTTCTTCTTCTATTGTTCTCATCTTTTTTTTTGCCTTGGTTTCCCTTTGTTAATTGTTGTGAGCGGAGTATTGTATTCCCTATCAAGTCCTCATTGTTTAATTGCGTCCAGTTTTTTTTTTTTTCCCCTTTCTTTCCTGTTTCTTGCTCTGTGACGCGTCCAAGCTACTGATTCATACCATTGTACAAAGGGATATTTATATTTAATAGATTTTTACTTGCGTTTTGGTGCAGTGTGTAATAGCAGTGTTTCTTGTTGATGTACTCGTACAAGTGGTGGATGTGGTGGTTCTGGTATCGATGGCAGGTGGTGAGGGTAGATGATGGAATTTTGTCTTTCCTTCCCCTTCCTCCTCCTCCTTGACCTCTTCTTCCTCTTCCTTCACGTCTTCGTCATCATTCTCCCACTCCTCTTTTTCAGTCTCTAATTCATTTTTCTTAACTTTCGTCCTGTTCTCCTTGATCATGCTGTTGTTGTTGTTGTTGTTGTTGTTTTCTTCCTCAACTTGTTCTTGTTCTTGTTCTTTATTATTCACTTCTTCTTCTTCTTCTTCTTCTTCTTCTTCTTATTCTTCTTCTTCTTCTGCTTCACCTAGGAGTCAATGCAGTCACCGTACTTCACTTCAAACTGACATTCCTCGCAGCAAACACCGGGGCGTGGGTAGGGGTCGTGCTTTAGGCGTGCCGGGGTACAGGAAGACTTGCCTCTCTTCCACACCTCCACACCCTCTCACGGGCCAGACTCACGTTTATACAGCGTGATAACAGCAGCGACCCCTGAGTGCCCGCCGCTACCTGGCTCTCGAGGTAGTTCGATAAAACTTTCTGCCTTCCCACGGCACGGCATGGTACTCTGCTCTCCTCCACGTCACGGCTGTTTTTATCACGACTAACACTCCTCAGCAGCAGCAGCAGCAGCAACAGTAACAACAACAACAACAACAACAACAACAACAACAACAACAATAACAACAACAACAGCAACAACAACACGACCACCACCACCACCAACAACAACAACAACAACAGCAAAAGCAACAACAGCAACACCAACACCAACACTACCAACACCACCACCACCACCACCAACAACAACAACAATAACAACAACAACAGCGACAAAAGTGATAGCCACAATAATAATAGTAGCAGCTGCAGTAGCAGAGGTAACAACAACATCAACAACAACAACAACAACAACGACAACAACAACAACAACGACGACAACAACAACAACAACAACAACAACAACAACAACAACAACAACAACAACAATAGCAACAACAACAACAACAACAACAACAACAACAACAACAACAACAGCAACAACAACAACAATAGCAACAACAACGACTACTACTACTACTCCTACTGCGTCCATCAATCTTAATACTGTTACTGTTCCTTTCTCTTATATTTCACTACCACCACCACAACCACCATCACAACAACAACAACAACAACAACATAATTTTTACCACTACCACTTCTCTCATTAGTACGAAATGCACTTATAATTTTCTACATTTCCTATGCACGAATGCACTTCTTTCTCTCTCTCTCTCTCTCTCTCTCTCTCTCTCTCTCTCTCTCTCTCTCTCTCTCTCTCTCTCTCTCTCTCTCTCTCTCTCTCTCTCTCTCTCTCCCTCTCTCTCTCTTTACCTCCATGAAACAATGCTTGGCGGAGAACTTAGCGCCTGACATCTAGGAAAAAAAAAAGACTGCAGCTGCACCGTCTGTTCATGTTCCTTCCTCTTTGAACACACACACACACACACACACACACAAGCGCACACACACTTCTCAGTTCGTCTTTGTGCCTCTCTTTGTCTTTATAAATGCTTGCTTGTATCTTGACTTTTTTTCCTGTTTTTTTTTTTTTTCATTGCCTGTGCGTTTTTTTTTTTTTCTCTCTCTATTTTTCTCTATATTCTGTTTGCTTGTTCGCCTCTCTTTGCATCTGTCAGTCTGTCTATTGTTCTGTTTGTCCTGTGTGTGTGTGTGTGTGTGTGTGTGTGTGTGTGTGTGTGTGTGTGTGTGTGTATGGAGGGTCTCTCTCTCTCTCTCTCTCTCTCTCTCTCTCTCTCTCTCTCTCTCTCTCTCTCTCTCTCTCTCTCTCTCTCTCTCTCTCTCTCTCTCTCTCTCTCTCTCTCTCTCTCTCTCTCTCTCTCTCCTTCTCTCTTATTTACATAAACTGTATTGAAACAGATGACAACAGGTGGATAAAGAGAGACAAGATGGGCGTGCAGACAAATATGTAGATGTGCCGTAGACTTAAATATATTTTTTATGTATTTATTTACAAGAACATAAGAATGTAAGGGAAGCTGCAGGGTGCCAGAAAACCTACACATGGGAATTTTTCTACGTAACATACTTATCTATACCTACCCGTTATTCCTACCTATCCATAAATTTATCCCTACTGAATCAGCATTAATGACCAAATTACTGAGTCTATTTCAGTCATCTACCATTGCGATTAAAAATTAATTTATTTATTTTTCAGATATAACTTTTAGTCCTATTTTGATTGCTAACCCTATGACTTTTGTTTATATCAGCCTTGTTATATACCGTATGTCACTTAAATACCTCCATCAGATCTCTTAATCTACGTCTTTCTAACAAATATAAAAGCTTTATTCTCGTTTTGTTAAATAATATTTTGTAGGTCTTTTATATTTTTGGCCATTCGTCTCAGTACAGACTCATACAAATATATTACTTTTGTGCTGTAGGGTCCAAAACCGGAAAACATAGTCCAGATGACCTCTACCAAGTGACCATATGACAATGATATTATTACATCGGGCCTTTCAATGCTCCTAATCCTTATCCACGATGAGCCTATTTCTGGCGTCAATATATAATTTTCTCAGACGGAGATCTGAGCTGGTTATAACACCTTTTTTTTTTTTTTTTTTTTTTTGTCCTCTAATTGTGTAGCAGCTATTAATTGAACCGCGTTTGCCATCTACACATTCGTATCTGTTCATCCGTTAATCCTTCCCAAGTCGTTATGTGGGATGGTTGCACTTATATACCTTTCTATATATTTTTCCATCTATTTATCTATTTATTTGTCTGTTTAGTAGTCTGTCTGTCTATCTATCTATGTATCTGTCTATTTCAGTGTGTGTGTGTGTGTGTGTGTGTGTATGTCGTGCCCTGCCGTTGCGGACTTACCGGTGTGTTGATCTGTTGCGTAATGTCAACAAACACTGTGCCACTTGTGCGTGAAGGTTTAAGTGGAAATACAGAGTATTGCTTGATGCTTGACGCGCCTTGCCTTATGCTCTCCAACACTTCACACTTATTTCATAAATATTTGACCTTCGACGCAGACTACATTTTTTTTTCCTCGACCTCGTGCACTGTGACGCATCTGTAATAAAAAAATAAATAAATAAATAAAATAAAAAATAGTACATGAACAGCCTAAAATACCAACACTCGTCACCCATCCTAGCCATCCACACACCGACACCTTCACCACCCACGGCTGTCTGTTCACGCAGTACACGCACGCAACAAGTATGTCCCAGCCTCTTTTATACCAAGGGTTCTCATAAGCGTCGTTACTCGATTCCTTGGAGTACCTGAACCTTTCAAGAACCTTTCATTATCGGAAATTCTTTTTATAATACTAATCCCAATAGTTTCTTAGTAAGTTCCACAAACATGCATTTCTGGCTTGAGAGAGTGTACGATATTAATATATTGCGAGTAAAATCGGAAATACAAAAAAAATCTGACATCTGTTAAAGTTTTCTTGCAATCCTCTGAGGTTCTTCGAAACGTTTAAGGATACCGGTGGATGTATTTGATTGGAGGTTTTTTAAGCGTACAGATAGGCAAGGAGGCTTGTTTTAGGTTGTGTGCACGTGACCAGCAGACCTTGCATCGCCTGAGGGGTGCTCCAGTTAGCTGCATCTCTCATCACCAGACAGACGCGCCACACATCACCTGGGTCACTGCGAGGCTCGCAGCCGCCCCAGCCTCATTTTGTGAAACCTGCTACTGTGACTGAAAGTTATAAATTGCTGCTGCTGCTACTGCTATTGCTGTTGCTGCTACTCGTACTACTAGTGCTGCTGCTGCTGCTACTACTACTACTACTACTACTACCACTACTACTACTACTACTACTACTACTACTACTACTACTACTACTACTAATGCTGCTGCTGCTGCTACAACTACTACTGTCACTACTATTATAACAACTATTACAACTATATAACACTATTACAACAAGAACAACAACAGCAACAGCAACTACTACTACTGCTACTATTCTGTCCACCTCTTTAATGCAAGAGTTAAACAGTATTCTCAGTCATTCATCCCTTTCTCTGGTAAACTCTGGAACTCCCTGCCTGCTTCTGTATTTCCACCATCCTATGACTTGAACTCCTTCAAGAGGGAGGTTTCAAGACACTTATCCTTCAATATTTGACTACCGCCCTAGACCCTATTCGGGGACCGGCATCTCAGTGGGCATATTTTTTTTTTTTTTTTGGGGGGGGGAATTTTTGTTGCCCTTGGCCTGTGTCCCTCTTACATAAAAAAACTACTACTACTACTACTACTACTACTACTGCTGCTGCTGCTGCTGCTGCTGGTGCTGCTGCTGCTGCTGGTGCTGCTGCTGCCGCTGCTACTACTACTACTACTGCTGCTGCTGCTGCTGCTGCTGGTGCTGCTGCTGCTGCTGGTGCTGCTGCTGCCGCTGCTGCTACTACTATTGCTACTGTTGCTTCTGCTGCTGCTGCTGCTACTACTACTACTACTACTGCTACTACTACTACTACTACTACTACTACTACTACTACTGCTACTACTACTACTACTACTGCTATTACTACTACTACTACTACTACTACTACTACTACTACCACTACTACTACTTCTTCTAATGCTAATACTAATGCTGCTGCTACTGCTATTACGACTACGAATACTGTTGTTGTTGCTGTTGTTATGACTAATTTGATGGTCATTCTTACTTTAATAATGCTTTACGTACCTATCCTGTGAGGACAACATGTGTGTTTGTCCACGTAAGCGTATACGTGATAGATCTCGATTTGTCACGTGTCGCATATAAAAATAGTTTTGTGTTTTATTGAAATCTTATTTTTCTCTCTACACGTATTGGTAGGAAAATTTTAAGCGTCAAAAATGCTTTTAGGTGGATGTGTTTCTTTGTAAAAATATTATACATCTTTAGTGCAGAGTGTTCCATCATCAGCCCTAAAAATACTGTTCTCTAAGACAAAAATTCCATCACGTGTGCATGTCAGTAATGCTCTGATAAGGATGTATTTTTGACGTCGCACAGGCCAAGCTTGCATCCGAACCTGTGAGTCACGGCGGAGGCCTCAACCTTGCGCTGCAGGTCAACCTCACTAATAAAGTGGGCTACGCACACACCCTTCACTTTCCGTTTCTTTAAAAAATCGAAGCACATGTTTGAATTGAATCAATTACGATAATAATCACAGCAATTATAAGACCAACACTCGAATATGCAGCAGTAGTTTGGAATTCACATCTGAAAAAAAAAAAAAACATTTTGAAGAGATAGAAAAAGTTCAAACAGCAGCTACAAAATGGGTACCAGACTTGAAATATCTTAGCTATATAGAAAGGTATGACAAACTGAAGCTTCCAACACTACAGGAGAGACGAAAACGAGGTGACATAATCATGATGTACAAATGTTGTAGAGAAGGAAAAATAAATATTGATATCAAGGATTTTGTGGTGCCACAGTAATCAACACTAAGATGACACAGTAAGAAATTGTACAAAAAAAATAAAATAAAATAAAGCGAAAAAAGATATGATAAACTATAGTTTTTCAGGGTGAGCAATCAGCCAATGGAATGCATTGATTGATTTGTGTGTGCAAACACACACACACACACACACACTGTTATGTAAAGTCATGTAAGTTCTTGCAAGGTTCTCATACGCGAATACTTGACGCAGCGGTCGCTAAGCGTTACTTAAAGTTACATTTAAGTAGTCTGTTCAGTTAAGTGCAACCACGCAGACCTTAAGTGTAAGTCTTTCTAAGTTCATCTCACCCCTGCTTTATGATCGGGTCACGTTCCTGAAAACCCAATCGTATAGCTGTCCATCATATAGCGAGCTTAATTAACAAGGGGATGCATTCCTAGATCCATTACTTTTGTTCCCTAATTATTTTTTTCCGTGTTTCAGTGCATGTAATATGCATATATTTGTACATATCTTATTAGAATAAGCTGTGTAAATCATATCATGGAAATAAATGAAGCAATAAGAGATACAAAAAATAAAAAAAAATAAAAAATTGCGGCAAACAGAAGGCATAGGCTGTAGACTTTGCCCCGTTACCACCCTTACTATGGTTGATCTTCAGCTTGGTGTCCAGATTTTAAGCTTTTTTAGAGCCTTTTTTTTGGGGGGGCGGCTGTTTCACAGCACAAAATGATGCAAGACATCGGACATGGCTGCACACTTAGATGAAGCTTGGCACGATAAATAAGAAAAGACAAAGTACAATCACTCGAGCGCACGCAAGGCCTGATGAACAGTGTGAGGATGCTAGAAGAGCTTAGGCTGTATCGTGGGAACTCTTTAGTTGGGGGCGCTGTGATAGACGATCGTAACGGCGAGAGTAAAGCATCACCGCATAGTGAGCCAAGGGGTACTAATGAAAGACAGTTGAATGAGCTTCATATCGTATAGGGGGGGGGGTGATGTGTACTTAATAATTTCGCAGGTACAGCCCCAGATTTTCTGACCAAGACGCAGTATCTTGTTCAGGATTATGTGAACGAAATGACTTCCTGCCCTGACAGAGCTAGATGGGAATAAGGGGGAGGACGGGCTTCTCTGTCCAGTTAGAACTGTCTGTGAATACCTGCACAGAACGAGGAATTGTCTTCCTGTTCACGTCTTTGCCACAGTCATGGTGCTAAGACGCGCTTTTCACCCTCGTACTCTTTGGATGTCACGTGATCAGGAGGGCTCACGATGGTGTCTCTCAGGAGGAGAGTCGCCTTGTTAAAGTAAATTCCCATGAAGTTCGGGCAGTGGCTACCAGTGTCTTATTCCTGAACGTCAGGAATCTGGCTCTGATCTTCAAGGTTGGTATGTGGAAGTGCATGACGTCTTTTGCATTTCTCAGGGATGCATCTCAGGGATGTGGCACATAGGTATTTAAATACCTTCTCCCTAGGTCAAAAAGTATCAGCCTTAAGAGAGATCCACTGATTTGGGAAGAATTTTGGGTTCAGGATATGTATTTTCTTTTTTTCCTGTGGGTTCTAGCAGTCTTGGAGATCATGTTCTTGCTTTTAGGTGTGGGGTAACCTCCTCCCTCCTGCACTTGGGAATCAGGAACATGTAATTATATATGGTAATATTTTAAAGTAAAATTTTTTTATGAATATACTTAACCATATGTAGATAATTACACAGATAGTTTTCCTTCCTCCTCCCCTCTATGTTACAAGTTGCTTGTTCAGAAATTATATGAGGGCTGGCTGGCGGTGGTTCATTAGATACACTGTGATAGAGGTCAAGGAGAGCACAACAGAAAACTATCCTTCTAAAGTCTTTTTTTATTTTTTTTTTTTTCATGGTGCACGTGATCGTATTACATTGCATCTTATCTTCAGGATGTGTCTACTTCATTTATCTCCTTCATTTGTTTCAAATGTGTGAATTTAACGAAGGTTGGCGACGACTGTGCTGGATTTAGCGGTGAGGGTAACATTGGAAAATCATTGACAATCATCAAGTTTTACACATTAAAACCAACAAGAAGTAACTTGTCAGTCATGAGTGAAGTGATATTTAAAAAAAATGTCTGGCAGATTTTGCCTCAAATTTTACCATATATTGTGCCCAGGTGGAGTAAGTTCCATCTCTCAGAAAGACTATTACTATTTTTCTAGTTAACCCAATGACGTTAGTCAGTATTAACAAGGTAATGTGGTGCTCAGGGATTGCATGGGAAAAGCCTTGATGTTTTTTCTCCTTCACTGAATGATATGCAGCAGAATATTATTCTCTTCCTTTTGTCAGGCTTGGTTACTCAGCTTTTAGGTTAAGATAAGAGTATCTTCATATTTGTTTATATATCTTTTTTCCTCATATCGCGCCCCATCCCTCAAGGTTTCCCACCAGCACCACACTCTGGGCTCTCTCTTTTCCTGGTTTTCTCCACCCCCATACTTGAGATTTCGTTAGCAAAACACTTCAGGTTGTCCAGAACCATGAAGGCATTGATAAGTTGTCTCGTTGCTCGGTTTTCTTTTTTTCTTCTTCTCGTATGTCCACTTGCATTTTTCCTTATCCTCTTTCATTTCTGAATACTGCCTTGTCTTCCTTAACATTTCCTCTCTCTCTCTCTCTCTCTCTCTCTCTCTCTCTCTCTCTCTCTCTCTCTCTCTCTCTCTCTCTCTCTGCTTCAGTTATGGTTTTGTTCATTTCTTCGCCATCTCTCCTTTTCTTTCCTGTTATTCTTAATTTTCATTCCTCAGTTACTAAGTTTTCTTTCCTTTCACTTAATTTCCTTTCTTCGTTTCCTTCTCCAACCCCTTCATCCCTTTCTTCCTCCTGCGGCTACTGCTGTTACTCCTCCTCCTCCTCCTCCTCCTCCTCCTCCTCTTCCTCCTCCGCCTTCTCCTCCTCCTTATCCTCCTCATACACACACACACACACACACACACACATGGAAAAGAAAATACGTACTGAAGTTCGAGAAATATATTCATTATGCTGGCAAGATAAAAATAAATAAATAAATGAAAATAAAAAAAACACACAAAACACTTGTTAAATGTAGAAAAACACAAAGCACGCCAGAGAGAGAGAAAGAGAGAAGAGGAAGTTTGGGGGACGGGAGGAGAGTTTGAAGGGAGAGGAGGGAGGAAGGGAAGCAGGAGGGGAGGGGGGATGATATTCCACGAAGTATTTCCGTGTTGTATGAGGAAGGTAAACAGGGAGTTTTAAGCGGCGCCACAAGCTCATTTCCTTCACGTCACATCTGATAACCGACCCTCTCAGCCGCGACCTTTACTGCGGGACCCGGGCTCTCCATGCACGCCCTCTCCTCGCCTCTCCTCTCCTCCCCTCACCTGTCTTATGCTATCTTTTCTCTTTTCTATGTTATCCTGTCCTCTCTTCTCCTGTGCTATACTGTCTCTCTTCTGTGCTGTCCTGTCTCTTTTCCATGCTATCCTGTCTCTTCCATGCTATCCTGTCTCTTCCATTAACAGTTAGAGTAGAATAGTTACCCATACAACCTAGTAAGGATCTCAGGATGTGTTGCTGTTAGGACTTCCTTCATATAGTCCTTTGTATATTCCTCCCCTCTCCTCTCTTCACCTCATCTCACCTCTTTGCTCCTCTTCTTTTCTTTTCTTTCCTTTTCTTCGCCTCGCCTCTGTTCACCTTATCTCTCTTCTCTCCTCTTGTCTTTTCTCATGTCCTTTCTTGTCCTATTCATTCCCGACCTTCTCTTTCATTTTCTTTCCTTTCCTTTCTTTTTTCATCTCTTGTATCCTATCATTCTTTTTCTTTCATCTCTCCTCTCTTTTCCTTTCCTCTACTCTCCTTCCACAACAACAATAGATAACATAAATGCCTCCTACATTCAACTAAACTTAAAATCGCATAAATTTGTAATTGGCATTATTTACCGACGGAAAAATAGTAGAAATTTGTAGTCAAAACTAATCAAATATTGTGGGAAACTTTAACTTACCAGTTTAAATGGTGAATTAAATTTGCATTCGGGTCACGACCTGTATAGTAACCTACAGGAAAATAATCTACACCACAATGTAGCGCATCCAACCAGAGGTGAAAATATTTTAAACCTTGTTACGACCGAAGCAAAGTTACTATGGAGGTTGGAGTTTCATTTTCAGCGGCCCGGCCCTGCCCGATCATAACGCTATTGAAATGTTAATATCTCCGGAACTACTCTGCCGATCGTAACAAGATTAGCACCATATGATAGTACAACTCTTTTAATTTTATCTGATTTAGCCGTCATCTCTTCTGTTCCGTAAACTCAATTGCTAACATCCAAGTAGTAGAAGGGGATAAAAAACGGAATTTCATAAAATCTAATCAATTTTCACCAACTTATTCTTCGTTTCAGTAAGATCAGACACATACCACTGAAGGCAGAATAAAATTTTCTATCCAATGGTATATAGGAGAATTGTTCGCCTCTCGGAAAATTTTAGCTGGAATTATTTTATTTATTTATTATTATTATTTTTTTTTTTTTTATCAGACTGGGCCCTATATGTCTGGTCTGCCTGTAACGCTATTCAAATATTAATATCTCCGTAAGTACGCGGCCGATCGTAATGAAATTCCCACCATATCATAGCACAACTCTACCAATTTTATATGGTATAGGTTTCATCTCTTCTGTTCGGTGAAGTAAATGGCTAACTTGCAAAAACTAGAAGGGTGTCGACAATGATATTTTGTAAAGTGACTCACTTTTCTGCAATTTTCATCAACTTCCTTTTATCTCAATGATACCCGATACATATCAATGAACGCAGAATGAAATTTCTTATCCAACAGTGTATATAGCACAACGATTGGCCTCTCGCGAAGTCTTTGAGCTAGGTTTGAATATTAGGCAGGTGTGGTATGTGCGTGATGCCTGAAATTGCCGCTAACTTCTCAGCTAATGAACTGATAAACCTCAAATTTTGTAGCTAATAACATTAATACAAGTTATAACGAAAAATCATGTCAGATTTCCAGCATGCGCTTCGCTCGTCAATCGCCTTTCTAGGCGTTTTCCTTATTATTATTATTATTATTATTATTATTATTATTATTATTATTATTATTATTATTATTATCATCATCATCATTATTATTATTGCTATTATTATCATCATTATTATTATTATTACGATTATTATTATCATTAACACCGTCATATCCCCTCATAATTGCTCTAATCTGCTGCAGGGCACCTCACGCTCAGGATCTAAAGATGCTGCTCACCCTGAGGAAGATTGACCAACAAACCGTGGCTTGTACTGCACTGCTTTGATGCACGCACGGCACAAGCCCCGCGCAGCACTCACTGTTCAGGAAAGGCCAACATGCACCACAAGCTGTTGTGTCGATTGTTCCTTTATCTGATCAATTAACGGGACCATCTTCTGTACTGAAAGACGAATATTTTAGAAAGTTATCGAAGTGCTGGGGGAAATGTTGCCCCAAGGAACACGCTGGACTGTCTCACACAAGCGCGGGTGATAATGTTTATGTATCATTTGCTGCAGCTCAACTCTCACACAAGGTATTCCATTTTTCCCTGACACCATCAGAATATCAGTGATTGTAAAGCTCGTACGTGCATTCGAACTTTATAAAACAAATGATGAGGAAATTATGTGGAGTGTAGACGAAAGAACCGTTTGGAAATGTTTATGCCACTTTAAATATCGTTATGTGCAGCATAACTGAGAAAGAACTCCTGCTGTAATACGGATGAAATTCGATATGAGCGCAACACAGTGACAGAGATGGATGCGCTAAGGAAAGTTTCGGTGGCTTGGGGCTGTGCTGTCATCACCTGCACTCCACCTTAGAATGTTACACTTGAGAATGCCTACTTATCTGCGTCAATTCAATCATTATTCAACCTTATATGGTGGTAATGAGGCAGCACAAGTTAGTGAGGTAGTGAAGGGCTAAGGCTAGAACACTTGTCGTTGGTGTGTTGGCGGGGCGAGTGATGACACATAAGGGTGAAGAATAGTAAGGAAGCGTTACACTTGTTTATATGGTGACATTCTTGGCGCGGGTCGGCGCTGGTTGATCCCGCGAGAAAACCAGCGTTCTCTGTGCACGCACCCTTACAGAAATACTCCGAGTGTCGCTAACATTCTGTACTTCACCAAACACATCACTGCACTTCACCAAACACTTCATTCCACAGCCGCACACAGCGGGCACTGACTTGTACTGGCTGATCTGCGGTGACTAGTGAGGCGACTTGTGGCGGTGTTCGCTTCAGAATTCCCCTTGCAGGTGTCAGACTTGCATTCCTCCGAGACAGTGATACAGTAATACCCCGCACGCCGCTAACATTCTGTACTTCATTCACCAAACACTTCATTCCACAGCCGCACACAGCGGGCACTGACTTCTACAAACTGGTCTGCGGCGCCTACTGAGGGGTCTTCGCTTGCCTTTCGCTCCTGGCGTACAGGCCTCTCCCCAAAAACACGGGTCTGCGGTTCCGTTTAGTGTGCACCAGCTTGGGCCAGGCTGAACTGGTCCTCCTTCTCACAGTCCGTCGCCTCCCCAAACACGGTGGTACACAGCCGCTCGAAACTACCAACTCTTTTTGGCTTCGGCCGGCGACGCTCCCTTCGCCGTTCTTCTCGCGACCTAGACTCTGCACGCTCCCCGAACGCCGTATTCCACAGTCGCACGTAGCGTTCGCCTACTACCCGTGGACTGGTCTGTGGGCTCATCTCGGCGGTCTGGCTTTCCTGCACGACGCCGTCATTCAACGTTCGCATGCTGTTTGCTTCGTATTTTTCTGAGACATCGTCAGCCTTGCTGTCTGTCTTGCCTGGTGGGGGCGTAGCCTCTGTCTCCGAGCACAGGACCCCAGGGGGACTGGCGGGCACCAGCCACTCCCTGGGGTCTGGCAGGGGCAGGGGCGTTGCCTCTGGCGCCGAGCACAGGGCCCCGGGTGGGCTGGCGGGCACCAGCCACTCCCCGGGGTCTGGCATCGGCCCGTACATTTCCTCCACCAGGAGCTTCAGCCTGGCCTGAGAGGGCTCGTACTCTCCCAGAGGGAAGGTGCACTCCGGGACTGGTGGGCTCGATAGCCGCTTGTATCCCACCGGGTAAATGGGCGGGGGTGGAGGGGTGGGCACGGGCGAGGTCTGCGCCACCACCAGGAAGGCTTTCTCCACCTTCCCGCCAACCTTCACCTCGAAGGGCACTTTGAGCAGCTTCTCGGCAGTGCCGCACACTAGGTGGCCCACCTCCACCTGGGCCCGCGTCCGGAGGGTGCGCCGCGCGTACAGCCGGATCTCCAGCTTGCTGCTGCGGCCCTTCACGCGGAAGGTGGGCGCCTTTCCGCTGGCAAACCTCTGGACGAGTGTTATCTTGCCACCCTTGCGAGTGGCGTGCACGCCGTCACGCAGCGGCTCCATGGCCAGAGGCACGTGCAGCATAGGCGTGTGCCACCAGCCCTTGTAGGACACCGTCAGCTTGGTGGGGGTGCGGGCGTCCTCTTTGTTGAGGACAGCCACGCGAAGAATTTCCAGACAAGCCTTCATAATTGTTTTTGAGATGAAAATCAATTCGATCGGAAAATGAAGAAAGTGATACACCGAGTGACGGAGACACTTCACGATGACTGGAAGGTAATCAGGCAAACACCTCGGAGATCAAGAGTAACGCAGCGGCGGTGAGGGAGGACGCAGGATGTTCAAATCTACATCTACGTCTACATCTACCTTCTTAAAAACACTTCCTTGATTCGCTTGCGTCACACTTCATCTACAATCTCATCACTCCATCGTGTTCCGGAGACTTTGCTTTATAGCGTGAAACTGTTTGTTTAGTGTTGCTCAAGACACCGCTGCAAATGACAAAGATATGGAAAAAGGAGGCATGAACACTTCAGACATGTTTTTTTTTTTTCTTATTGTTATTAAGAGCAAAGCGAAGTTTACTCTAGAGGTTGGAATTTCATTTTGAGCTGCTCGGCCCGACCGTAATGCTATTCAAACGCTAATATCTCTGGAACTGCGCGGCCGACGGTAACGAAATTAGCACCATATGATAGTACAACTCTATCAATTTCATAAGATATCATCATCTCTTCTATTGCGTAAACTCAATGGTTAACTTCCAAATAGTAGAAGGGTGTCAAAAACGGAATTTTTTAAAAATTATTTTTGTTTCAATAAAATCGGACACATACCATTGAACACAGAATAAAATTTCCTACCCAATGGTATGCTGGAGAGTCATTCGCCTCTCACAAAGTTTTGGGCTGGAATTATTTTTTCATTTATTTTATTATTATTATTATTATTATTATCATTGTTGTTGTTGATGTTATTATTATTATTATTATTATTATTATTATTATTATTATTATTATTATTATTATTATTATTATTATTACTATTTGTTTTTGTTTTTTTATTTATTTATTTTATTTATCTATTTATTTATTTTTGTTTATTTTTTTTTTTAATATCAGACTAGGCGCTATATGTTTCCGTAACTACACGGCCGATCGTAATGAAATTAGCACTGTAGCATTGCACAACTCTGTCAATTTTATATGGTATAGGTTTCATCTCTTCTGTTCGGTGAAGTCAATGGCTAACTTGCAAAAACTAGAAAGGTGTCGACAGTGATGTTTTGTAAAGTGACTCACTTTTCTGCAATTTTCATCAACTTCCTTTTATCTCAATGATACCGGATACATATCAATGAACGCAGAATGAAATTTCTTATCCAACAGTGTATATAGCACAACGATTGGCCTCTCGCGAAGTCTTTGAGCTAGGTTTGAATATTAGGCAGGTGTGGCATGTGCGTGATGCCTGAAATTGCCGCTAACTTCTCAGCTAATGAACTGATAAACCTCAAATTTTGTAGTTAATAACATTAATACAAGTTATAACCGAAAATCATATCAGATTTCCAGCACTAATCCCCATGCGCTTCACTCGTCAATCGCCTTCCTAGGTGTTTTACTGGTATTAACATATGAAAACATCGTTAATAATTTATAAGTCAGACCAGTATTCCTTACCAGTGACCACCGGGTGATTACGTTAAGTATGGATGTCAATAAATCTATAGTAAATGAAAGTAAAGATGAGGTAACCGACTATTCACGGGCAAATTTTAATCAATTAGGAAATATTTTGGTCAAATGTAACTGGAATGTAATCTTAGAAAGTATTAACATTAACGTAGGGTGGAAGACATTCATTCACTTCAAAACTTAACAAAGCTTTTGAAAAATCTGTTCACTGAAAAACTTGCGAACAATCGTTAACAATAAACCCAAGTGGTTTAACGCAATCATCAAAAACAGCCTCTTGCCAAAAAATGCGCATATCATAAACTGACCAAAAATAACGATGACAAAGAACATGATCGATTGTGGCGTCATAGTAAAAACCTTATAAGAGACAATAAGAAAACTTTGACTTCACATTGCTGATTCTTGTAAAACACATCCCAAGGAATTCTTCAGCTATATTAGAAAGAAAAAAGTGTTAACTTCTACAACTGGCCCTCTTGTTTTGAAAAATGGCAAATACACTGACAATGAAATCCAAATGACTGAAAATCTAAGCGACTATTTTGCATCCATATTCACTAAAGACAAAAATTCTGAATATCTACCACTCACTAAAACCCTAAATAACATCGCACTTTTTAAGCACGTGTACTTTCCAGGAAAAAGTAATTTTAGATGCGATTAATAAAATTAAAATAAACAAAACACAAGGACCGGATAAAATTTACCCGCAAATATTGAAAGAAGCTAAAAATGAGCTTGCCAAATCTCTATCCATATTATTCAACAAATCATTAAACACTCGACAAGTCACAGACGAATGGAAACTTGCTAATGTTACACCTATCTTTAAAAAAGGGATGAAATCTCAAACTCAGAATTACCGTATGCCTTACATTAGTAGTGGGTAAGCTTATGGAATCAATAATAAGGAATAAAACAGTAGAATTCCTGGAAAATAAAGATACCATAAAGGACACTCAACATGGAATAAGAATTAAACTTTCACATTTAACGAATTTACTGGGCTTTTTTCACGATGTGTATAATATGTATGGTAATACCAGGGCAGTAGATATAGTTTATTTTGATTTCCAGAAAACACTTGATAAAGTTCCTCATAAGCGCCTCCTACATAAAGTTAAAGCCCACTGCACATCAGGTGACCTCGCTGCGTGGATAGAGCAGTGATTGACACACCGAAAACAGCGAGTAGTAACTAACGGTAAATCTTCAAATTGGATCAGTGTAAGTAGGGGCGTTCCTCAAGGATCAAGTCTTAAGACAGATCCTTTTCATAATATATATCAATGACATTGACGAAGGGCTCATAAGTAAACCGTCAAAATTCTCAAATGATACTAAAATTACTTACAAGATTGACTCACCAACCAACGTCAAATTTTGCAAAAGACATAGACACTCATTGAATAGTCTGAAAAGTGATTTATGAACTTGAATTTTGATAAATACCACGTATTACATATTGAAAATATTAATCCACAGGATAATTATAAAATAGGTAACAATCCTATCAAAAGTGTGAAAGCTGAAAAGATTTGGGAGTTTGAGTGTCAACAGATCTTAAACCAAGCAAACATTGCACTGAAGTCGTTAAAATTGCCAATAAATTAATAGGCTTCAAATCTGAAAAATAAATAAATAAATAAATAAATAATTTTGACCTACAACTCACTCGTACGTCCTCATCTTGAATACAACGTAGAGTAACAAAAATTATCCCAAGACTTTGCAATAAACTCTACGAGGAACGCCTTAAAGAACTAAATCTATTCTCCGTATCCAAACGCAGACTAAGAGGGGATCTGATATTGCTTTACAAAATTTTTAAGAGTTTCACAGATATGAGACCTGAACTCTTCCTAAAACTCAAACAGTCTAATGTTACAAGAAACAATACCTTCAAAATAATAGGTAAACGATTTCATACTAATAAAACCAAACATTTTTTCTTCATTCGTGTCATAAATATCTGGAACTGTCTTCCCTTAAGTGTCGTTAACTCAGATACTGTTGATTCATTTAAAACCTGTCTTGACAAGTATCTAGAAATTAATCCCTGGTTGTCATTGTTCATGTCTGAATAAAGAACACGTTCACTCCGTACTGTCCGTCATCTGATGGGTGCATATTTCATTAAGGAAGGGAAACATTTATAACGTAACAAAGATTAGAGATTAAAAAGACCTTAGTGATGGCTTGTTCCTCGGCGACTTACTGCTGACCCCGTCAAAGTAATGGTAAAAGGAATCGAGTCCTTACAAAGCAACTCACCCACCACTATAGTCATCTAGTTTAATGTATCTTACTGAATAAAAATTTTAAAGAAAAGGAAGTGTCTCATCAGATGACACAAATATTAGGATTGAATGCAGATTGTATGGAGCAGAAGTAGACTTCATCCCTCTTACTTTCCTCTCAAATTCCATGTTGTTTTTCTATGCAACATGGTACCGTTTCCTTTTTTTCCGGCCAGCTTCGACTAGAAGGATGGTGATGTGGGGAGGAACCTTCTTCTGTGCTATTCCGTCTCTCCCACTAATGGTTAGATTAGAATAGTTACCCAGACAGTCTAGTAAGGACCTCAGGGTCTGTTTGCTGTTAGGACTTTCTTTGTATTCCTTTGTATTCCTCTCGTTCACTGATGCTTGCTCTCCTCTCCTCTCCTCTCCTTTCCTCTCATTCACTGACCTCAACTGTTCATGAGAGAACGCTATTAAAACCCTGTTTTTTGGCTGTACAGTTCCCCTCAGGTAGCAAGTGAAGCTAGTACATCTCTGTGTAGAATATAAAAAGGAGCTTGGTGGCACATGAACATCCGGTTGTGTAGCAAAAGTAAAGGACGCAATAAGCCTATGGTGTCATTATGAAGATGCAAGAGGGATACAAGCTATTGTTGTCTGTAGCTATCGGTGAGTGTAGCAGTATGACTAGTCACTGATAAACAGCTCACAGTGATTTCGGGTAAAGGACAGAATCATAAGTGAGGTGCCAATGTCAGGTGTGGCTTGGATGTCCCACAGAAGTTCATGTTGAGGGAATATCGGGCACCTACAGTAGCTGGAGAGTGGTGATCGGTTCAGTGTTCAGTGAATGGTATGCAAAGTTAGGTTCCAGAAATAATAGCGAAAGTAGAAATAGAAAAATAGATAAAAACATAAATAACCAAACAATAAAAAACGCAGAAATAACAAAAAAGACAATCAATAGCAACAATACAACAGCTTAATACCACTGCTGTTATTTTTTTACTACTACTACTACTACTACTACTACTACCTCCACTACCACCACCACCACCACCACCACCACCACCACCACCACCACTACAACAGAACAAGAACAAGGACACTGTTTTCAGCGGAGAAGTGGACTCAGTCTGTCGGGCACCAGCAAGGTCTCCACAAATCAATGTGTATCCAGGCAAGAGGCGAGGAGTCAGCGGTCATGAGGTGCACCATCCTGTATGTGTTTCACTCGCTGAAATAACATTTAATTTGAAGATCTGTTGTTGATAAACACGGGGAGGAGTTCAATTTTAGTGTGTCAATAAGAGGGTTCACATCGGCAAGGGATATCCTTGTGTTAAATATAGCGCGGTAATAGTACTGATCTTTGTTCTGATTTTTGTGAACTGTTGGCCGCGCGGTGGTGGACCCTAACGTGGACTGCCCACACACTGTTAATTCTTACTATACTTCAATATTTCTCACTATATCCTTCTTCTATCCCCACTCTTACTTCGCTTCACCCCACTGTTCTAAAAAGAAAGAAAGGTGGACCCTCGGACTGCTCTCCCTCACTTACCCTAACTTGGTCAAGTAGAGTAAGTTAAGACTCATTTGCCAGCCACGTTTGAAAAGGTATTAAGAAAAAAAAATGCGGTAAGTTGATGATTGTGAAGGAAATATGAATGAGCATAAAACGTTATAGGTTATCCAGTGATTTTCTTTTTCAGTTGTGTAGATGTTAAGTTTAATTGTAAATGCGGATTATATGAAAGTTTAGGCGTTTAAGAGCAGGTTGTATAAAAGTTAGGCGTGTAAATACATTTTGTTTAGGTTAATAGTTTATATATATATATATATATATATATATATATATATATATATATATATATATATATATATATATATATATATATATATATATATATATATATTAGCATTTGTGTTTTGTAAATCACCACGTGGTTTGTTTCGAAAGACACTTATAAGGCAATGAAGAATGCTGACCACTTACTGCAGGTGACCTTGTGTTTGTATCCCATATGCGTGGCAAGCGATTGGTGTGGCGCCTTGATCACACACCTGGTTGACTTATTACGAAGAACTATTAGAGTGCCCTGCTTTGTGACACGATGGACTATTCTGTTGCGTAGCCTCGCCGCTCACCTGCAGCCTGGCACGTACATGCGTAAGTGACGCCTGGCCCGTCAGTGTCCCCTAATGCGTACACGCTCGTTAGCCTTCCATCACGCAGGGAGGGGCTAGGTGGCAGGGCACTCAGTCACGAGGGAACCAATGCTCTTGTTACGGTGCGCTTTGTTTAATTAGTGAGCCATTTACCTTCCCGGAAATGGATGCACTGCAGCCATGAGCTAATGTAGTGAATGCAGCACAACTCATAACATTTACGCCAGTGGAGTTTCCCCTCGCCCTTCCTCGTGCTGTGGTCGTTATGTTCGCCCGCCCGGCACGGCCTCGGCAGGGCGGGTCAGCTTTCGTGTTGACTGCGCGGCGGCCCACCCTGAAACATCCTCACTTAGCCTAATTAGCTCCAGTAGAGTCATTTAAGCCTCATCTGGCAGCCATGTTTAATTTCCGGTGAGTGGGCGTGGCTGGCGTGGCATCGACAGGCACTGGTGGGCCTTGCGTGAGGCGTGTGCCGTGTGGCGCCGCGGGAGCCCCTTGCTCCGTGCCACCTGACAAGTGTCACTCGTGTTCATTCATGGTAGGAAGAGGAACGTAGAGGATGAACACTTGCCTGACATTATAGGCAGGGTCCTTCAAACAAACAAAACTCAGACCAACACATCATATTTATTAGGCATTGTTATACACTTCGGATTTTTTTTATTATACATTTATTTATTTTTATTTATTTATATTTCTTTTTTTCAGGATACAGGAAGCAACACGTAAATGTAATGATTGTTTACGTGCCGAATATTTCACAGGCTATGCAGGCCTCCCAGGCTAGGGCATGCATTTTTCTGAGGGTATTCGAAGGGATTTTGATGAATATGTTGTCACTGTTGAGTGCGCGGTCTAGTTTGTGTAGACCGTGGTTATGTGGATAGTGCTAAAAGTACTTCTTTCATCTCAAGGGCGTGCTGGGAGTAATGAAACTTTTTTCTGTATAATACACGAGTTGCTTCAGTTTTTTTTTTTTTTCTTTGAGGAAGGAGGAAGAGAGAACACCAACTAGTTTATTTTATGACAACAAAGCCATGTCTAATACATGGGAATGAATCTGAACACCTGCTTTGATGGCAAGCCAATTCTTGCGTGAAGTATCCCCACGTCACGTGACAACATCACGAGAAAAATATAGTTGAGCAATACCAACCATTTACTTCAGAAATCAGCAGCCAGACACCATTGCAGTCGATAAATTAGTTCCAAGGCTTTCCCATACAGAACTGTGTTGTATTCCATTAACACCTATCGTGTATACTCGTAGCAAGCAGGAAAACATTTTGCTCTTAAATTCTTCATCCTTGAGCTTCTTGGCTTTCAGTAGCGGATTAGCAGTCGTTATCACGCTTCATGATGTCACCACACCACGGGAATCATTGAGGCAAAGTGGTGAAGAGATGAACAATGGCAGCACGAAGAGGTGCGCCACTGGCCATTCAAACAGGTAGTCATGATCAGAAATCTATCATTAACCTGTCACATTCACTTCCACTGTATTTTGTGCTTTCGCTCAATCTGAAGGCCTCTAATCTGCTAAGAATCTATCAGGTTTCAAAAAGAAGACTGTCAGTTCATCATAGGATTTAAGATTAGGATGAAAACTAAGCAAAATACAAGTACGGCAGGTTCATCAACTTCTGACCGTGACTGTACTTACTGTGCGTGTGATCTCTAGAATTATGTGAACACCTCCCAGAAAAACTAATGTATCTGCCGAATGAATACAGCCAAAAGTAATCCATGTAGCAGCAGACTCAATTAAGGTAAGCTTCCATGGATGCAGCCTACCAAGGAATAGAGACTCAAGGAAGTACAAATGAAATAGCAAGAAGTGAAGCCAGAATTATTTCCTGTTTTTTTTTTTTTTTTTCGTTAGATGGCAGAAGTGTGGCTAGGTTTCGGCCAGAGATGCTAGAGAGAGTCACTTAAGTTTCCTTGGTTTTGCCTGCCTCTGTGGCCCACATTTAGAAACGATTTGCTCTTTCACCACGACTATTTTCAAAAGTCACAGCGATAATTACCCGGGTTCTCAAGAGTGTTTCTCCTGTCAATAATGTAGAAATTTTGTTACTCTGTCAATCAAAACACGCTTAAAAACTCGTGTCACTTCAACTAGAGCTTCTCGAAAGGCGTAGTAGTGTTTCAGAGTATAGTCCCATATCCCGTGAGGCCTACCCTGTCAGGCCGCCACCCTCTCCGCCTTATCAGCTTAGTTTCACGTAGCTGGCCTGTCAGGAGATGCCACCGCTACATGCTTTGCCCTCCTCGCCACGCCATCTGTATACCATCCCTGCTTGTATCCCGTGTGTTATTAAAACTGAGTGTCTTATCGTTAGAGAGAGAGAGAGAGAGAGAGAGAGAGAGAGAGAGAGAGAGAGATGTGTCTGTGTGAGTGTGTGTTGTATTAAATATGTAAGTCGGATCCATAATATATGTAAGTAGTTATCATAGTTATCATAGTTATAGATAACTCATTTGATAAGTTCACTTTTGCCACATATTATTATAGGAATTATAGGACATTAAAATATTACATACTTACTTACTTACACACACACACACACACACACACACACACACATGAAACCCACGAAAACAGAAAGTAAACACTTTCATATCTAGAAAAGATGCGGCTTTTTCCGCACACCTGGCGTATGCGTGTGTGGCGGACGTGCAGGTGGAGGGAGGCATGGACAACCGCCGCTGTGAGGGGTAAAGACGCCCCTGTCAATGGTGCCCAAGGACGCAGACAGGGTATCAGGGGCAGTAAGTGGCAAGGGAGGGGTAATCTGCGTGTGCCTGATGTGACGGTAAAAGGGAGGAGTAGGGTGTTATCAAGTTTACTGCCACGTATTCTCTCTCTCTCTCTCTCTCTCTCTCTCTCTCTCTCTCTCTCTCTCTCTCTCTCTCTCTCTCTCTCTCTCTCTCTCTCTCTCTCTCTCACTCACTAAGTGTTTCAT